>NC_141883.1:10452276-10489776 GCF_030686135.1 Camelina sativa | reverse complement strand
TCAAAATATGAAACAATCCAATGCATTTGACTAATTATAAGAGTTCGGGTTGAATTTGGAGTGTTTAGACACCACTTTTACCCAATTTGTCCCGAAACAGGCTAACACCGAGAAAACATTGATTCGAAGAAGTAAACAGCTTTGTTACTGTTTCTAGGGTCAGAATTTGTGACAATCCAATGCATTTGACTAATTGTTAGAGTTCGGGATGAATTTGGAGTGTTTAGACAACACTTAAATCCATTTTATCCCAAAACAGGCTAAAACCGGGTAAACAGGATAAAACCGAGAGAAAACATTGATTCGAAGCAGTAAACAGCTATGTTGCTCTTTCTAGGGTCAAAATATGTAACAATCCAATGCATTTGACTAATTATAAGAGTTCGGGTTGAATTTGGAGTGTTTAGACACCACTTTTACCCATTTTGTCCCGAAACAGGCTAACACCTAGAAAACATTGATTCGAAGAAGTAAACAGCTTTGTTACTGTTTCTAGGGTCAGAATTTGTGACAATCCAATGCATTTGACTAATTTTTAGAGTTCAGGATGAATTTGGAGTGTGTAGACAACACTTAAATCCGTTTTATCCCAAAACTGGCTAAAACCGGGTAAACAGGATAAAACCGAGAGAAAACATTGATTCGAAGCAGTAAACAGCTATATTACTATTTTTAGGGTCAAAATATGAAACAATCCAATGCATTTGACTAATTATAAAAGTTCGGGTTGAATTTGGAGTGTTTAGACACCACTTTTACCCATTTTGTCCCGAAACAGGCTAAAACCAAGAAAACATTGATTCGAAGAAGTTAACAGTTTTGTTAGTGTTTCTAGGGTCAGATTGTGTCACAATCCAATGCATTTTACTAATTTTAAGAGTTCGGGATGAATTTGGAGTGTTTAGACAACCATTAAACCCGTTTTATCCCAAAACATGCTAAAACCGAGTAAACAGGCTAAAACCGAGAGAAAACATTGATTCAAAGCAGTAAACAGCTATGTTACTCTTTCTAGGGTCAAAATATCTAACAATCCAATGCATTTGACTAATTATAAGAGTTCGAGTTGAATATGGAGTGTTTAGACACCACTTTTACCCATTTTGTCCCGAAACAGGCTAACACCGAGAAAACATTGATTCGAAGAAGTAAACAGCTTTGTTACTGTTTCTAGGGTCAGAATTTGTGACAATCCAATGCATTTGACTAATTGTTAGAGTTCGGGATAAATTTGGAGTGTTTAGACAACACTTAAATCCGTTTTATCCTAAAACAGGCGAAAATCGAGTAAACAGGCTAAAACCGAGAGAAAACATTGATTCAAAGAAGTAAACAGCTATGTTACTCTTTCTAGGGTCAAAATATGTAACAATCCAATGCATTTGACTAATTATAAGAGTTCGGGTTGAATTTGGAGTGTTTAGACACCACTTTTACCCAATTTGTCCCGAAACAGGCTAAAACCGAGAAAACATTGATTCGAAGAAGTTAACAGCTTTGTTACTGTTTCTAGGGTCAGATTGTGTGACAATCCAATGCATTTTACTAATTTTAAGAGTTCGGGATGAATTTGGAGTGTTTAGACAACCTTTAAACCCGTTTTATCCCAAAACAGGTTAAAACCGAGTAAACAGGGTAAAACCGAGAGAAAACATTGATTCAAAGCAGTAAACAGCTATGTTACTCTTTCTAGGGTCAAAATATGTAACAATCCAATGCATTTGACTAATTATAAGAGTTCGGGTTGAATTTGGAGTGTTTAGACACCACTTTTACCCAATTTGTCCCGAAACAGGCTAACACCTAGAAAACATTGATTCGAAGAAGTAAACAGCTTTGTTACTGTTTCTAGGGTCAGATTGTGTGACAATCCAATGCATTTTACTAATTTTTAGAGTTCGGGATGAATTTGGAGTGTTTAGACAACCTTTAAACCTGTTTTATCCCAAAACAGGTTAAAACCGAGTAAACAAGGTAAAACCGAGAGAAAACATTGATTCAAAGCAGTAAACAGCTATGTTACTCTTTCTCGGGTCAAAATATGTAACAATCCAATGCATTTGACTAATTATAAGATTTCGGGTTGAATTTGGAGTGTTTAGGTAACACTTTTACCCATTTTGTCCCGGAACAGACTAAAACCGAGAAAACATTGATTCTAAGCAGTAAACAGCGTTGTTACTGTTTCTAGGGTCAGAATGTGTGCCAATCCAATGCATTTGACTTATTGTAAGAGTTCGGAATGAATTTGGAGTGTTTAGACAATATTTAAACCCGTTTTATCCAAAACAGGCTAAAACCAAAAAAACATTGATTCAAAGCAGTAACCAGCTTTGTTACTATTTCTACTGTCAGAATGTGTGACAAACCAATGCATTTGACTAATTGTAAGAGTTTGGGATGAATTTGAGTGTTTAGACAACAGTTAAACCCGTTATATCCCAAAATAGGCATAAACCGAGAAAACAAGCTAAAACCGAGAGAAAACATTGATTCGAAGCAGTAAACAGCTATGCTACTCTTTCTTGGGTCAAAATATGTAACAATCCAATGCATTTGACTAATGATAATAGTTTGGGTTGAATTTGGAGTGTTTAGACACCAATTATCCCCATTTTGTCCCGAAATAGGATAAAACCGAGAAAACATTGATTCGAAGCAGTAAATAGCTTTGTTACTATTTCTAGGCTCAAAAATGTGTGACAGTCCAATGCATTTGACTAATAGTAAGAGTTCTGGATAAATTTGGAGTGTTTAGACCACACTTAAACCGGGTTGATCCCAAAACAGGCTTAAACCGAGAAAACAGGCTAAAACAGAGAGAAAACATTGATTCGAAGCAGTAAACAGCTATGTTACTCTTTCTAGGGTCAAAATATGTAAGAGTCCAATGCATTTGACTAATTATAAGATTTCGGGTTGAATTTGGAGTGTTTAGATAACACTTTTACCCATTTTGTCCCGGAACAGGCTAAAACCTAGAAAATATTGATTCTAAGCAGTAAACAGTGTTGTTACTGTTTCTAGGGTCAGAATGTGTGCCAATCCAATGCATTTGACTTTTTGTAAGAGTTCGGAATGAATTTGGAGTGTTTAGACAATACTTAAACCCGTTTTATCCGAAATAGGCTAAAACCAAGAAAACATTGATTCAAAGCAGTAGACAGATTTGTTACTGTTTTTAGGGTCAGAATGTGTGACAAACCAATGCATTTGACTAATTGTAAGAGTTTGGGATGAATTTGGAGTGTTTAGACAACTATTAAACCCGTTATATCCCAAAATAGGCATAAACCGAGAAAACAAGCAAAAACCGAGAGAAAACATTGATTTGAAGCAGTAAACAGCTATGTTACTCTTTCTTGGGTCAAAATATGTAACAATCCAATGCATTTGACTAATTATAAGAGTTTGGGTTGAATTTGGAGTGTTTAGACACCAATTATCCCCATTTTGTCCCGAAATAGGCTAAAACCGAGAAAACATTGATTCGAAGCAGTAAATATCTTTGTTACTATTTCTAGGGTCAGAATGTGTGACAGTCCAATGCATTCGACTAAGAGTAAGAGTTCTGGATGAATTTGGAGTGTTTAGACAACACTTAAACCGGTTTTATCCCAAAACAGGCTAAAACCGAGAAAACAGGCTAAAACAGAGGGAAAACATTGATTCGAAGCAGTAAACAGCTATGTTACTCTTTCTAGGGTCAAAATATGTAACAGTCCAATGCATTTGACTAATTATAAGATTTCGGGTTGAATTTGGAGTGTTTAGACACCACTTTTACCCATTTTGTCCTCGAACAGGCTAAAACCGATAAAACATTAATTCTAAGCAGTAAACAGCTTTATTACTGTTTCTAGGGTCAGAATGTGTGCCAATCCAATGCATTTGACTTATTGTAAGAGTTCGGAATGAATTTGGAGTGTTTAGACAATATTTAAACCCGTTTTATCCCGAAACAGGCTAAAACCAAGAAAACATTGATTCAAAGCAGTAAACAGCTTTGTTACTGTTTCTAGGGTCAGAATGTGTGACAGTCCAATGCATTCGACTAATAGTAAGAGTTCTGGATGAATTTGGAGTGTTTAGACAACACTTAAACCCGTTTGATCCCAAAACAGGCTTAAACCAAGAAAACATTGATTCAAAGTAGTAAACAGCTATGTTACTCTTTCTAGGGTCAAAATATGTAATAATCCAATGCATTTGACTAATTATAAGAGTTTGGGTTGAATTTGGAGTGTTTAGACACCAATTATCCCCATTTTGTCCCGAAATAGGCTAAAACCGAGAAAACATTGATTCGAAGCAGTAAATATCTTTGTTACTATTTCTAGGGTCAGAATGTGTGACAGTCCAATGCATTCGACTAAGAGTAAGAGTTCTGGATGAATTTGGAGTGTTTAGACAACACTTAAACCCGTTTGATCCCAAAACAGGCTTAAACCGAGAAAACAAGCTAAAACAGAGAGAAAACATTGATTTGAAGCAGTAAACAGCTATGTTACTCTTTCTAGGGTCAAAATATGTAACAATCCAATGCATTTGACTAATTATAAGATTTCGGGTTGAATTTGGAGTGTTTAGGTAACACTTTTACCCATTTTGTCCCGGAACAGGCTAAAACCGAGAAAACATTGATTCTAAGTATGAACCGGCACACACACTTGTCCGTACGACCGTACGGACGTCCGTACGACCAACCAACGGGCCATCCTCAAATAGAAGTCTTCATGAGCCCAATCCACCAAAGAGATCCTCCAACGGTCGCCATTCATCTCGATCCTTCCTTTGTAGCCGTTGGAGCAAGTTGCAAGAGAGAAGAGGAGATCACATGTTAGAATAAGGAGATGTCGCTTTCTCCTCATATTAGTGTGCATAGGATCCTAAGAGAATATCCTATTTGTATATGTCTTTAAATAGTTTGTAAGTATCATACTAATAGAAGCAAGAAAAGAGTTTATTCTCTTTCTCCAACACTCTCTCTCTCAATCGTTCACTCTCCTCACTCTTTACACGATTTCACTCTCTTTCATACTCTCTTCCATAATCTCTTGATTACTCTACTCTCAAACTTACATGGTATCAGAGCAGATTTGATTCTGTTCTTGCCTCAAATCTCCATCACTCCCTTCCGCATTCTCTTTCTTGTTCTTGAAATTTCTTGTTCTTGAATCTTCTTTCTTTAACCGTTGGACAATAGCTTTAACCAACGGTCTCTTCATCCTTTTCCATGGAAACTACCAAAACTCTCATTGTTCCAGTTACTCTCAAGGGAGAGAATTACTTACTGTGGGCTAGAACCACAAAGACAGCCCTATGCGGCCGAGGACTTTGGTCCCATGTTGAGACAAGCGAAGCTCCTAGTGGCGAGACCACCAAAGACGGCAAGGATCTTGTCGATGAGAAGAACAAGTGGTTTCAAGAAGATCAGGGAGTCCTAGCTATCATTCAAAACTCCCTAGATGCACCTATACTTGAAGCTTACTCTTATTGCGAGACAGCAAAAGACTTGTGGGACACTCTCAAGAATGTTTTTGGGAATGTTACAAATGTAAACCGAATTTTTGAGATTAAGAGGGCCATCAACAACCTCAACCAAGAAGACATGGAGTTCACCAAGCACTTTGGGAAGTTTAGGTCCCTTTGGGCTGAACTAGAGATGCTCCGGCCGGCGACTATAGATCCGGCCATTCTGAATGAGAGGCGTGAACAAGATAAGGTGTTCGGCCTTCTCTTGACCTTGAACCCCTCCTACAATGACCTTATCAAGCATATTCTACGGTCGGACAAGCTCCCTAGCCTTGATGATGTCTGTAACCAAATTCAAAAGGAGCATGGCTCCATGGGATTGTTTGGCGGCAAGGGAGAACTTGTGACCGCTAACAAAGCTGAGACGGCATCAGCAAACAAGGGCTACTACAAGCCGGAGGACAAGAACAACCCGCCATTTTGTGAGCATTGTAAGAAGCTTGGTCACTTCAAGAGCCGCTGCTGGATTCTACACCCTCATCTAGCACCACCGCCGGGTACCATCCGAGGTGGACGACCAAACCGCGGAGGACCACCGAGAGCTCATCAAGCAGTAGCCATGGGGGAGTCAATCTCTGAGCAGCCTCAACAAGTGACCAGTGGAACTGCTCTGGCTGCAGCATCGTCCGAGCTGGTAAGGCGGTCCGACCTTGATGCGCTCATCAAAGCCATCAAAGAGGCCACCGGTAAGGCGTTTCTTGCCTCAAACAAAATTAAACCCCTCATAGTTGATTCTGGTGCATCCCATCACATGATTAGTGATTCTAGGCTAATTAGTGATATTAAACCTGCTAATGGTAATGTAATAATAGCAAATGGTGAGAAAGTACCAGTTAAAGGCATAGGAAACTTGAAACTATTTGATAAGGAGACTAAGGCATTTTATATGCCAAACTTTACTTCTAACTTGCTATCAGTTAAGAGAGCCACTACTGATTTAAATTGTTATGCTATATTTGGTCCTAACAATGTTCATTTTCAGGATATTGAGACAAGTAAGGTTCTTGGTCAAGGAGGATCCAAGGATGACCTCTATGTGCTTGAGGACTTGAACTTATCTTCTAATGCATCTTGTTTTAATTCGGTTATTATGAAACCTAGTGATTCTATTTTACATGCTAGGCTAGGACACCCTCACACAAGAGCTTTATCCTTAATATTTCCTAATGTTTCTTTTCAAAATGATGAGTGTGAGGCTTGTATTCTTGGTAAACATTGCAAGGCTGTTTTCCCTAAATCTATTACTATTTATGAAAAATGTTTTGATTTAATTCATTCTGATGTTTGGACATCTCCTTGCTTATCTAGAGATAATCAAAAGTATTTTGTGACTTTTATTGATGAAAAATCAAAATATACTTGGATAACTTTGCTTCCCTCTAAGGATAGAGTCCTTGAGGCCTTTACTAATTTTCAAAATTATGTCACTAACCACTTTCATGCCAAGATTAAAATTTTGAGATCAGATAATGGTGGAGAGTACACAAGCCATGCCTTTAAACAATATCTAGCCAAACATGGAATTCTTCATCAAACTAGCTGTCCTTACACACCACAACAAAATGGAGTGGCTGAGAGAAAGAATAGGCATCTCATGGAAGTAGCAAGGTCTATGATGTTTCACACAAGGGTTCCAAAGAGGTTTTGGGGAGATGCTGTGCTAGCCGCTTGTTATCTTATTAACCGCACACCAACAAAGATCCTAAAGGATGTGTCTCCATTTGAGGTATTAACGAATGACAAACCTACATTTGATCACTTACGAGTGTTTGGTTGTGTGTGCTATGTGTTGCGACCAGGTGAGCTAAGAGACAAGCTTGATGCAAAGAGTACAAAGGCTATGTTTCTTGGCTACTCTACCACACAAAAGGGGTATAAGTGCTATGACCCTACAACAAGGAGGGTTCTAGTATCTCGTGATGTCAAGTTCATGGAGACACAAGGCTTTTACGATGAGAAGAATTGGGATGAGCTCCGTAACCTCTCTGATTCACCATCTGATCGGACGCGCAACCTCCGAGTAATCCTTGAGCGACTAGGTCTTGAAAACGATCGGATCACTACTGAGTCAGCCAGACCAGCATCACCAGAACAACCTGAGCCATCTACTGAGCCTGAGCCTGCTACACATGCCGATGACCATACTGAGCAGCATGAGGAAGCACCCGAGTCACTCGCGGACAACACGGCCGAAACAACCGAGGGGACGGCTGAACAGCTTGAGGAGATCATTACTCCAGGACGAGCCAACTCCGAAGCTGGGGCTATAGTTCCTCTTCGGCGCAGCCAACGTATCAAGTATCCTCCTAGTCATTGGAAGAACACCCGTGTGTACTACAACAACATGGCCGTTGCTCATCCGATTCAGGCCGTGTGCACCTTGGCTCATTTTCCGATAGAGCATCAAGTGTTTCTTGGCCATATTGATGAGGATTGGATCCCCAAGACCTATGATGAGGCTAAGCAGCACAAAGTATGGAGAGATGCAGTGGATGCCGAGAATACGGCCATGGTGCAAAATCATACATGGGACGAGGCTGACTTACCCAAGGGCAAGAAGGCTGTCACCTCTCGGTATATCTTCACAATCAAATATAAGAGCAATGGGGAGATTGAACGCCACAAAGCCCGCCTAGTCGCACGAGGTTTCACGCAAACGTATGGGGAGGACTATCTTGATACGTTTGCTCCGGTGGCTAAGCTTCACACGGTTCGAGTGGTACTCTCTCTCGCCACCAACCTCGACTGGGAACTTTGGCAAATGGACGTGAAGAACGCCTTCTTGCAAGGAGAACTGGAGGATGAAGTGTATATGCGACCACCACCGGGTTTGGAGGATACTATTGGTCCGGGAAAGGTCTTGAAACTCAACAAAGCTATCTATGGCTTGAAGCAGTCACCAAGGGCTTGGTATCACAAGCTTAGCACCACACTTCTTGACAAAGGCTTTCGCAAATCCGAAGCTGACCACACCTTGTTCACCTTACCAAGCGCCAAAGGTATAGTAGTCATTCTAGTGTATGTTGATGATATCATCATCACTGGAAGTGACTCGGTAGGTATTCAAGACTCTAAAACATTCTTGAAATCAGTTTTTGATATTAAAGATCTTGGAGAGTTGAAATACTTTCTTGGGATAGAAGTTTATAGATCAAATGAAGGGTTATTGTTATCTCAAAGAAAGTATGCACTAGACTTATTGAGTGAAACAGGAAAACTAGGAGCTAAGGCAGTAACAACGCCCCTAGAAGAGAATTACAAGGATGGAGGACAGGGGGAGCTTGACACCGCTCCATTCGAGGACGTTAGCCTCTACCGGCGGCTAGTCGGTAAGCTCATTTATTTAACTATCACACGGCCTGACATTTGCTTTGCCGTGAACCAGGTAAGCCAGCATATGAAGAACCCCACCGTGCACCATTGGAACATGCTGACACGGATCCTCAAGTACATCAAGGGCTCACCCGGCCAAGGCATATGGATGGGACGCAACAAGAGCACCGAGTTGGTAGGCTACTGCGACGCTGACTATGCCGGAGATCGTGGGGACCGACGCTCAACCACAGGCTATTGCACGTTCCTTGGAGGGAACCTGGTCACATGGAAGAGCAAGAAGCAAAAGGTCGTCTCACTCTCAAGTGCCGAATCCGAGTATAGAGCTATGAGGAAGCTAACGACGGAGCTAATGTGGCTGAAGATGTTACTCAAGGATCTTGGAATAGAATCAACAAAGCCGATCACCATGCACTGTGATAACGAAGCAGCCATTCATATAGCAACCAATTCAGTGTTCCATGAGCGGACCAAGCACATTGAAGTGGATTGCCATAAGGTCCGAGAACAAATCAAGCTTGGAGTTGTCTTACCTTGCCATACCGAAAGCAAAGAACAACTTGCAGACGTCCTGACTAAAGCTGCGAGCCCCCAAGTGTGTGAATACATCCATCCTAAGCTTGGCCTCCTAAACCTCACTCGGCCATGACTTGCTTTGTTTTGGCGCCTACACTCTTTTTCCCTTAAGTATAGTTTTCCCAAGAGGTTTTTCTATACTAAGGTTTTTAATGAGGTGGGTGCCTATGTTGTCAAGCTTGACTAGTTCCCCAAGTCAAGCTTGAGGGGGAGTATGAACCGGCACACACACTTGTCCGTACGACCGTACGGACGTCCGTACGACCAACCAACGGGCCATCCTCAAATAGAAGTCTTCATGAGCCCAATCCACCAAAGAGATCCTCCAACGGTCGCCATTCATCTCGATCCTTCCTTTGTAGCCGTTGGAGCAAGTTGCAAGAGAGAAGAGGAGATCACATGTTAGAATAAGGAGATGTCGCTTTCTCCTCATATTAGTGTGCATAGGATCCTAAGAGAATATCCTATTTGTATATGTCTTTAAATAGTTTGTAAGTATCATACTAATAGAAGCAAGAAAAGAGTTTATTCTCTTTCTCCAACACTCTCTCTCTCAATCGTTCACTCTCCTCACTCTTTACACGATTTCACTCTCTTTCATACTCTCTTCCATAATCTCTTGATTACTCTACTCTCAAACTTACACTTTTACCCAATTTGTCCCGAAACAGGCTAACACCGAGAAAACATTGATTCGAAGAAGTAAACAGCTTTGTTACTGTTTCTAGGGTCAGAATTTGTGACAATCCAATGCATTTGACTAATTGTTAGAGTTCGGGATGAATTTGGAGTGTTTAGACAACCTTTAAACCTGTTTTATCCCAAAACAGGTTAAAACCGAGTAAACAGGGTAAAACCGAGAGAAAACATTGATTCAAAGCAGTAAACAGCTATGTTACTCTTTCTAGGGTCAAAATATGTAACAATCCAATGCATTTGACTAATTATAAGAGTTCGGGTTGAATTTGGAGTGTTTAGACACCACTTTTACCCATTTTGTCCCGAAACAGGCTAAAACCGAGAAAACATTGATTCGAAGAAGTTAACAGCTTTGTTACTGTTTCTAGGGTCAGATTGTGTGACAATCCAATGCATTTTACTAATTTTTAGAGTTCGGGATGAATTTGGAGTGTTTAGACAACCATTAAACCCGTTTTATCCCAAAACATGCTAAAACCGAGTAAACAGGCTAAAACCGAGAGAAAACATTGATTCAAAGCTGTAAACAGCTATGTTACTCTTTCTAGGGTCAAAATATGTAACAATCCAATGCATTTGACTAATTATAAGAGTTCAGGTTGAATTTGGAGTGTTTAGACACCACTTTTACCCAATTTGTCCCGAAACAGGCTAACACCGAGAAAACATTGATTCGAAGAAGTAAACAGCTTTGTTACTGTTTCTAGGGTCAGAATTTGTGACAATCCAATGCATTTGACTAATTGTTAGAGTTCGGGATGAATTTGGAGTGTTTAGACAACCTTTAAACCTGTTTTATCCCAAAACAGGTTAAAACCGAGTAAACAGGGTAAAACCGAGAGAAAACATTGATTCAAAGCAGTAAACAGCTATGTTACTCTTTCTCGGGTCAAAATATGTAACAATCCAATGCATTTGACTAATTATAAGAGTTTGGGTTGAATTTGGAGTGTTTAGACACCACTTTTACCCATTTTGTCCCGAAACAGGCTAAAACCGAGAAAACATTGATTCGAAGAAGTTAACAGCTTTGTTACTGTTTCTAGGGTCAGATTGTGTGACATTCCAATGCATTTGACTAATTGTAAGAGTTCGGAATGAATTTGGAGTGTTTAGACAACACTTAAACCCGTTTTATCCCCAAACAGGCTTAAACCGAGTAAACAGGCTAAAACCGAGAGAAAACATTGATTCAAAGAAGTAAACAGCTATGTTACTCTTTCTCGGGTCAAAATATGTAACAATCCAATGCATTTGACTAATTATAAGAGTTTGGGTTGAATTTGGAGTGTTTTGGACACCACTTTTACCCATTTTGTCCCGAAACAGGCTAAAACCGAGAAAACATTGATTCGAAGAAGTTAACAGCTTTGTTACTGTTTCTAGGGTCAGATTGTGTGACAATCCAATGCATTTTACTAATTTTTAGAGTTCGGGATGAATTTGGAGTGTTTAGACAACCCTTAAACCCGTTTTATCCCAAAACAGGTTAAAACCGAGTAAACAGGGTAAAACCGAGAGAAAACATTGATTCAAAGCAGTAAACAGCTATGTTACTCTTTCTAGGGTCAAAATATGTAACAATCCAATGCATTTGACTAATTATAAGAGTTCGGGTTGAATATGGAGTGTTTAGACACCACTTTTACCCAATTTGTCCCGAAACAGGCTAACACCGAAAAAACATTGATTCGAAGAAGTAAACAGCTTTGTTACTGTTTCTAGGGTCAGAATTTGTGACAATCCAATGCATTTGACTAATTGTTAGAGTTCAGGATGAATTTGGAGTGTTTAGACAACACTTAAATCCGTTTTATCCCAAAACTGGCTAAAACCGGGTAAACAGGATAAAACCGAGAGAAAACATTGATTCGAAGCAGTAAACAGCTAAATTACTATTTTTAGGGTCAAAATATGAAACAATCCAATGCATTTGACTAATTATAAGAGATTGGGTTGAATTTGGAGTGTTTAGACACCACTTTTACCCATTTTGTCCCGAACCAGGCTAAAACCGAGAAAACATTGATTCGAAGAAGTTAACAGCTTTGTTACTGTTTCTAGGGTCAGATTGTGTGACAATCCAATGCATTTTACTAATTTTTAGAGTTCGGGATGAATTTGGAGTGTTTAGACAACCTTTAAACCTGTTTTATCCCAAAACAGGTTAAAACCGAGTAAACAGGGTAAAACCGAGAGAAAACATTGATTCAAAGCAGTAAACAGCTATGTTACTCTTTCTCGGGTCAAAATATGTAACAATCCAATGCATTTGACTAATTATAAGAGTTTGGGTTGAATTTGGAGTGTTTAGACACCACTTTTACCCATTTTGTCCCGAAACAGGCTAAAACCGAGAAAACATTGATTCGAAGAAGTTAACAGCTTTGTTACTGTTTCTAGGGTCAGATTGTGTGACAATCCAATGCATTTTACTAATTTTTAGAGTTCGGGATGAATTTGGAGTGTTTAGACAACCTTTAAACCCGTTTTATCCCAAAACAGGTTAAAACCGAGTAAACAGGGTAAAACCGAGAGAAAACATTGATTCAAAGCAGTAAACAGCTATGTTACTCTTTCTAGGGTCAAAATATGTAACAATCCAATGCATTTGACTAATTATAAGAGTTCGGGTTGAATTTGGAGTGTTTAGACACCACTTTTACCCAATTTGTCCCGAAACAGGCTAACACCTAGAAAACATTGATTCGAAGAAGTAAACAGCTTTGCTACTGTTTCTAGGGTCAGATTGTGTGACAATCCAATGCATTTTACTAATTTTTAGAGTTCGGGATGAATTTGGAGTGTTTAGACAACCTTTAAACCCGTTTTATCCCAAAACAGGTTAAAACCGAGTAAACAGGGCAAAACCGAGAGAAAACATTGATTCAAACCAGTAAACAGCTATGTTACTCTTTCTAGGGTCAAAATATGTAACAATCCAATGCATTTGACTAATTATAAGAGTTCGGGTTGAATTTGGAGTGTTTAGACACCACTTTTACCCATTTTGTCCCGAAACAGGCTAAAACCGAGAAAACATTGATTCGAAGAAGTTAACAGCTTTGTTACTGTTTCTAGGGTCAGATTGTGTGACAATCCAATGCATTTTACTAATTTTTAGAGTTCGGGATGAATTTGGAGTTTTTAGACAACCTTTAAACCCGTTTTATCCCAAAACAGGTTAAAACCGAGTAAACAGGGCAAAACCGAGAGAAAACATTGATTCAAACCAGTAAACAGCTATGTTACTCTTTCTAGGGTCAAAATATGTAACAATCCAATGCATTTGACTAATTATAAGAGTTCGGGTTGAATTTGGAGTGTTTAGACACCACTTTTACCCATTTTGTCCCGAAACAGGCTAAAACCGAGAAAACATTGATTCGAAGAAGTTAACAGCTTTGTTACTGTTTCTAGGGTCAGATTGTGTGACAATCCAATGCATTTTACTAATTTTTAGAGTTCGGGATGAATTTGGAGTGTTTAGACAACCATTAAACCCGTTTTATCCCAAAACATGCTAAAACCGAGTAAACAGGCTAAAACCGAGAGAAAACATTGATTCAAAGCTGTAAACAGCTATGTTACTCTTTCTAGGGTCAAAATATGTAACAATCCAATGCATTTGAGTAATTATAAGAGTTCGGGTTGAATTTGGAGTGTTTAGACACCACTTTTACCCAATTTGTCCCGAAACAGGCTAACACCGAGAAAACATTGATTCGAAGAAGTAAACAGCTTTGTTACTGTTTCTAGGGTCAGAATTTGTGACAATCCAATGCATTTGACTAATTGTTAGAGTTCGGGATGAATTTGGAGTGTTTAGACAACACTTAAATCCATTTTATCCCAAAACAGGCTAAAACCGGGTAAACAGGATAAAACCGAGAGAAAACATTGATTCAAAGCAGTAAACAGCTATGTTGCTCTTTCTAGGGTCAAAATATGTAACAATCCAATGCATTTGACTAATTATAAGAGTTCGGGTTGAATTTGGAGTGTTTAGACAACACTTAAACCCGTTTTATCCCAAAACAGGCTTAAACCGAGAAAACATTGACTCGAAGCAGTAAACAGCTTTTTTAAGGTTTATATGGTCAGAATGTGTGACATTCCAATGCATTTGACTAATTGTAAGAGTTCGGAATGAATTTGGAGTGTTTAGACAACACTTAAACCCGTTTTATCCCCAAACAGGCTTAAACCGAGTAAACAGGCTAAAACCGAGAGAAAACATTGATTCAAAGAAGTAAACAGCTATGTTACTCTTTCTCGGGTCAAAATATGTAACAATCCAGTGCATTTGACTAATTATAAGAGTTTGGGTTGAATTTAGAATGTTTAGACACCACTTTTACCCATTTTGTCCCGAAACAGGCTAAAACCGAGAAAACATTGATTCGAAGAAGTTAACAGCTTTGTTACTGTTTCTAGGGTCAGATTGTGTGACAATCCAATGCATTTTACTAATTTTTAGAGTTCGGGATGAATTTGGAGTGTTTAGACAACCCTTAAACCCGTTTTATCCCAAAACAGGTTAAAACCGAGTAAACAGGGTAAAACCGAGAGAAAACATTGATTCAAAGCAGTAAACAGCTATGTTACTCTTTCTAGGGTCAAAATATGTAACAATCCAATGCATTTGACTAATTATAAGAGTTCGGGTTGAATATGGAGTGTTTAGACACCACTTTTACCCAATTTGTCCCGAAACAGGCTAACACCTAGAAAACATTGATTCGAAGAAGTAAACAGCTTTGTTACTGTTTCTAGGGTCAGAATTTGTGACAATCCAATGCATTTGACTAATTGTTAGAGTTCAGGATGAATTTGGAGTGTTTAGACAACACTTAAATCCGTTTTATCCCAAAACTGGCTAAAACCGGGTAAACAGGATAAAACCGAGAGAAAACATTGATTCGAAGCAGTAAACAGCTAGATTACTATTTTTAGGGTCAAAATATGAAACAATCCAATGCATTTGACTAATTATAAGAGTTTGGGTTGAATATGGAGTGTTTAGACACCACTTTTACCCAATTTGTCCCGAAACAGGCTAACACCGAGAAAACATTGATTCGAAGAAGTAAACAGCTTTGTTACTGTTTCTAGGGTCAGAATTTGTGACAATCCAATGCATTTGACTAATTGTTAGAGTTCAGGATGAATTTGGAGTGTTTAGACAACACTTAAATCCGTTTTATCCCAAAACTGGCTAAAACCGGGTAACCAGGATGAAACCGAGAGAAAACATTGATTCGAAGCAGTAAACAGCTATGTTACTCTTTCTCGGGTCAAAATATGTAACAATCCAATGCATTTGACTAATTATAAGAGTTTGGGTTGAATTTGGAGTGTTTTAGACAACACTTAAACCCGTTTTATCCCAAAACAGGCTTAAACCGAGAAAACATTGACTCGAAGCAGTAAACAGCTTTTTTAAGGTTTATATGGTCAGAATGTGTGACATTCCAATGCATTTGACTAATTGTAAGAGTTCGGGATGAATTTGGAGTGTTTAGACAACCATTAAACCCGTTTTATCCCAAAACATGCTAAAACCGAGTAAACAGGCTAAAACCGAGAGAAAACATTGATTCAAAGCTGTAAACAGCTATGTTACTCTTTCTAGGGTCAAAATATGTAACAATCCAATGCATTTGAGTAATTATAAGAGTTCGGGTTGAATTTGGAGTGTTTAGACACCACTTTTACCCAATTTGTCCCGAAACAGGCTAACACCGAGAAAACATTGATTCGAAGAAGTAAACAGCTTTGTTACTGTTTCTAGGGTCAGAATTTGTGACAATCCAATGCATTTGACTAATTGTTAGAGTTCGGGATGAATTTGGAGTGTTTAGACAACACTTAAATCCATTTTATCCCAAAACAGGCTAAAACCGGGTAAACAGGATAAAACCGAGAGAAAACATTGATTCAAAGCAGTAAACAGCTATGTTGCTCTTTCTAGGGTCAAAATATGTAACAATCCAATGCATTTGACTAATTATAAGAGTTCGGGTTGAATTTGGAGTGTTTAGACAACACTTAAACCCGTTTTATCCCAAAACAGGCTTAAACCGAGAAAACATTGACTCGAAGCAGTAAACAGCTTTTTTAAGGTTTATATGGTCAGAATGTGTGACATTCCAATGCATTTGACTAATTGTAAGAGTTCGGAATGAATTTGGAGTGTTTAGACAACACTTAAACCCGTTTTATCCCCAAACAGGCTTAAACCGAGTAAACAGGCTAAAACCGAGAGAAAACATTGATTCAAAGAAGTAAACAGCTATGTTACTCTTTCTCGGGTCAAAATATGTAACAATCCAGTGCATTTGACTAATTATAAGAGTTTGGGTTGAATTTAGAATGTTTAGACACCACTTTTACCCATTTTGTCCCGAAACAGGCTAAAACCGAGAAAACATTGATTCGAAGAAGTTAACAGCTTTGTTACTGTTTCTAGGGTCAGATTGTGTGACAATCCAATGCATTTTACTAATTTTTAGAGTTCGGGAAGAATTTGGAGTGTTTAGACAACCCTTAAACCCGTTTTATCCCAAAACAGGTTAAAACCGAGTAAACAGGGTAAAACCGAGAGAAAACATTGATTCAAAGCAGTAAACAGCTATGTTACTCTTTCTAGGGTCAAAATATGTAACAATCCAATGCATTTGACTAATTATAAGAGTTCGGGTTGAATTTGGAGTGTTTAGACACCACTTTTACCCAATTTGTCCCGAAACAGGCTAACACCGAGAAAACATTGATTCGAAGAAGTTAACAGCTTTGTTACTGTTTCTAGGGTCAGATTGTGTGACAATCCAATGCATTTTACTAATTTTTAGAGTTCGGGATGAATTTGGAGTGTTTAGACAACCTTTAAACCTGTTTTATCCCAAAACAGGTTAAAACCGAGTAAACAGGGTAAAACCGAGAGAAAACATTGATTCAAAGCAGTAAACAGCTATGTTACTCTTTCTCGGGTCAAAATATGTAACAATCCAATGCATTTGACTAATTATAAGAGTTTGGGTTGAATTTGGAGTGTTTAGACACCACTTTTACCCATTTTGTCCCGAAACAGGCTAAAACCGAGAAAACATTGATTCGAAGAAGTTAACAGCTTTGTTACTGTTTCTAGGGTCAGATTGTGTGACAATCCAATGCATTTTACTAATTTTTAGAGTTCGGGATGAATTTGGAGTGTTTAGACAACCTTTAAACCCGTTTTATCCCAAAACAGGTTAAAACCGAGTAAACAGGGTAAAACCGAGAGAAAACATTGATTCAAAGCAGTAAACAGCTATGTTACTCTTTCTAGGGTCAAAATATGTAACAATCCAATGCATTTGACTAATTATAAGAGTTCGGGTTGAATTTGGAGTGTTTAGACACCACTTTTACCCAATTTGTCCCGAAACAGGCTAACACCTAGAAAACATTGATTCGAAGAAGTAAACAGCTTTGCTACTGTTTCTAGGGTCAGATTGTGTGACAATCCAATGCATTTTACTAATTTTTAGAGTTCGGGATGAATTTGGAGTGTTTAGACAACCTTTAAACCCGTTTTATCCCAAAACAGGTTAAAACCGAGTAAACAGGGCAAAACCGAGAGAAAACATTGATTCAAACCAGTAAACAGCTATGTTACTCTTTCTAGGGTCAAAATATGTAACAATCCAATGCATTTGACTAATTATAAGAGTTCGGGTTGAATTTGGAGTGTTTAGACACCACTTTTACCCATTTTGTCCCGAAACAGGCTAAAACCGAGAAAACATTGATTCGAAGAAGTTAACAGCTTTGTTACTGTTTCTAGGGTCAGATTGTGTGACAATCCAATGCATTTTACTAATTTTTAGAGTTCGGGATGAATTTGATATAGGCCCTTGACCTGAAACTAGCTACAGAAACTCATGAAGCCATGATAATGTCTGAGGATGAATTATCAACACAAAGGGACATAAGACTATCACTAAGCTTCTTTCCTTTTTTTGGTTTTAAGACTATCATTAAGTTACGGTACTATTACACAGTATATCAAATTAGAACTTTATGTTAATTCAACCAGAAATGCATGACCATGAGAAGATAGATGCCGTACATAATAGCTTCCACCACATAAACAATCATAACCGCGTTAATGGGAGAGATATAAAAAGTAACAGAACGTTGAGAGCTAACCTGAACTTTTTCCTGAAAAAGAGGGTCTCCAAGAGAACAGTGCAGGGAATAATTGCTAGTTTCGTCATCTATTATTAAAGGAAAGAGAAGAGGGTTAGAACAGCAGAAGCTAAAATGGATATCGCATCATACAGTAGCTGAAATGACAAATATACCTGGTAGAAACCGACGGAATTAAAGCCCAGGCTGAGGTTCAGTAGTCCTATGGATATCCCATTCAATATGCCAAACCCCATCACAGCTCGTGGATCAAAAGGCTTGTGTTCGAACATCTTCATCCATAATGCCACATGAAGGGAACAAAATGTGACCAAAAGATGCCAACTTGTCAAAGTAGTCGCTGCACATACAAAATAGAGTAAGTACAGAAAATCAATTGCATTAAATGGGGGGGTAGAACAGTGTCTTGCTCACTATAATACTACATCAGAACTGTCGGTGTATCTTAGGATAAAAAAATAAGTTCCCCAGAAAAAAGAGCTAAAGAGTAAACACAAGGACCTCATAAAGTAAGAAGACATTTACACAAACATCACTTTCAAAGTCACAGAGAAGACATTTACACAAATATCACTATCAAAGTCACAGTAGCATCTACATTCGAAAACGTTTGTATTACATACCAAGAATATGAAACTTTCTTAAACACATACAGTACAATCATGAAGGCAATTATGGATCATAAGGAGGCAAAGAGATAGTATGAAGTAAAATGAGCTATATAATCTCTATTAAATTTCAGCTCATTCCTCAGATGTCATATGATAAAACAGGGAATGGATCCAGAGGAAACAATTTCGGAAGCAACATGGATGTAGATAAACAAAAGGAGCATGTGAAATGGAAAAGATTACCGAAAGTGAAGCCAAGGGTGCTAATAAGGGCTTTGTTACAGATCACGATCGAGACAGACGACACAACGGACAAACTCAAAGCGCCGATTGTTCCCAGCTGGAACTTCTGGCCCTCGCTCATCTTCGCTCTCTCCTAAAAAAAATCTCTCGCTTCAATCACGATCTACGATTATCTAAATCCACCACAAAAAAAAAAAAAAAAAAAAAAATCAGATAGGATTCCGAATCATTATTACGCTAGGAAGTGGAAACGAGAAGAAAACAAGAGCGATCTGGAGAAAACGAACCTCAGCCGTGCATAACGGAAACGAAAATGCGAGAGAAAACGAAGCTGAAGGGGAGCTCAACTGCAGCACAAATGGAGAAACTGGTCAGTCGGGAGAGAAAACGAAGAAGAATTATTGAAAGCCAGAAGCCATTAAACCCTAGATCTGCCGTTATGAGACAGAGATCAAAGATATTTTTTCAAAGTGTTGTTGATAAAAAGGAAAACAAATTCAAGAGACGCGAAATGAAGAAACGACAAGATAAAAAGGAGGGAAGAGAGAGAGAGAGAGAGAGGAACTCACATGAGGAGAGGAATCAGAGAACCAGAGAGAATTCAAAACTTCGACGGAGGAGAAGAGATTCAGATTTTGTATTATTATTATAAAAAGGCAAAAAATAAAAAATGCTATTTCTGCAATGAGATGGATCTCTCTCTCTCCCTTTGCCTGCAGTCACACCAGCACCGTCCAGAGAAAAAATAGTGAGAGAGAGAGGAAGAAGATACATTACTTGTTTTGGCCCTACCAGCAATTTTCACCGCGGGATATTATCGTAATTACGAAATTAAATCTTCTGATCTTTTGTTTTTTTACCGTTGGTTTTGTTTGTAAGAAATTCACTCCACAGTAATTTTATTTTCATTAATTGTGGCAACTTTACCTGTCATTAATGGAGAAGAATATTCCAATTTGTGTTTTTATTACTAGTTGGAGAGTCGATGGTATATTTGTAGCAAGGTTTTCACAAACTGATGACTACATTTTTCTGAATGTTTTTTTAGTTAATGCTGCTTCTTTTTGGGTAAAATTTATGATAGCAAGACAATAAATTTTAACCTCATCCAACGGATAAAACATTAATTTAAATGCATATAATCAAATCTTCTTAACAAACAAAATAAATAGAGGCGTTATTGGTGTTTGTCACCCAAATGTATTTATAACTTATCCATTTAAGGTACTGAATAAAATTGGGTGAATGGGAAAGAAAAAAAAAAGCAGCAGCAAAGCAAAACTCTTGTGTAAATGTTGTTTCTCTATCAGCAAAGGCTGGGGTAAAACTGAGAAGTCGACTTGAAAGCTACAGCGTCTGCTATGACCTGCACCGACTTCTCATCTGTTTGACTTTCTTTCATATTGGTATCGCATCCCCAAACCCTAACCGCAAGCCTACGGCATTTTGGTGAAGATTCTATGAAGTAGGTTTTGTACCACTTGATCACATCTTTCTTCTGTATGTTTCTCAGTTCTTCTGCTTCTTTGTGGGAGAAATCAAACATGTACCTGCGACGGTTTAACACCCATTTCGAATTTACTTGGTGACCGATATGGATCAAAGCAACTCATTGAATCTTTATATGAAACTAAATGAGATCGTTACCTTTTGTCAACAATCTGACTCCATAACTCATTTGTCTCAGACAAGAGAGAAGGATCCTTTTCCAGCAATCTAGCAATCATACCGCTTCTATAATCTTCAAATGATTCTTCATCCAATTGTTCCTGCAATTACAGCCCCGAGTAACATTAGTAGAGCTACGTGGGATACTATTTAACGAAACTCAGATGTTTTCTTTTTATTACAAACTTACCAACAGCACTTCAATCTCTTTTATGAAGTTGTCGACTCTCCCGAGCAAATGGACTGGACCGTACTTGGAAGATTGAACACAGAAACAGAAACCATGGACACGATATGTTAAGCGAGGGCCACACTCGACAACATAACCGAGCTGTTCCTTTGTCCTATATCCAAATTCGCATTTATATGATTATACATAAATACAATTTGATTTATCAAACAAAATAGGTAAACATGACTAACCTCAACTGATTGAACAATGGTTCTTCTATGATTTCATGAAAGAGATCCAGCATAGCTTTCATTCTTGTTGACTGAGCTTCTTCAGGCTCGATTTGATAGTAAAGCTGCAAATCAGATGTTGGTTCAAATTCAAAACCATGATTATACCCGAGGAAAGTACTATGTTTTCTTCTTGGCCAACTCATTTTACAGAAAAAGACAATTTCCTTTTTACCTCAATTACTGAGTTTGTTTCAGATTTGTTCTTCACACTGACATCTCTTACAAGTTTGGCACTCACAGGAAAACGTGTTATCTGCTCTCCATGTCTACATTTGCTTGGGAGCGGTTCAACCGTCAAACTATTTTTGAATATGTTTGATATGTTCACTGCTTCGTCTTCGGACAAATTACCATGACATAGAGCCTCAATAAATATCTGAAAACATAACAGAAATTTTACCTACCCTTTTTGCCTGATTTAAACAAAACTCAAGAACAATCACAAGAGCTGTTTATTAAGCAAATTAGGTATCACACTGATGCAGTTTGTTACCTGAGAACGGACTTCAGGAATAAAGCTGTTGAGATCATCGAGAGACAAATCATTTAGCACAGACAACTTTTCGTCACTGTCATAGATTCGCTTACACAAGAGCTGCAGTCTCAAGTATGTGGAATGGTTCAAAGGCTTCATATTAGTGTTTCTAAAGCCTCTCTCCATGTTTTCTTTGATAACCTACAAGTTTAGTTTGAAAAAGTAGCTGAATCAAGAATGAATGAGAATATGAAAATGACACCAAATTTAAACTTCAAGATTAAATGAGGATAAAAAGTATGACAATTATACATGCAAACATTCACATACCTTAAATCGCTCTAGGCTTGGCATGAAGGATTTGGCTATGGTTAAGATTTTTGATAAAAGAGCTGGAATTTTCTCATTAAAGCCATACACTTTAAGCTCTAGTTTATCACCATACATAGATAAAGCGGTTTCAAGTTTTGCTATACTGGCCTGCAGAAATTCAGATATTCATGTCAATACCAAAACAAAAGCATCTAAAAATGTCCTCCTAAAAAATAGTTACGATTACTTGCCTGGTAGATTATCTCGTTTAACTCGTCTTTCAGAAGGTTAATAAATAATTCTGTCAAAAGGCAGTTCTTCACACTGGCATATGCCCCCTTCAGATTTATGCGGAAGTACGTATTTGCACGAGGAACCTTAAAAGTTTCGTCAAGCTTGTACCAGAACTTCATGAACGGTTCATCAATTATACATCTAGGAGGAGACTGAGTTTTGGGATCCACATCAGAGTTAATGGCTCGGATCGAAAAATCACATGGGATAAATTGATTTTTCGAGGGAAGATGCAAAGAGGCATCTACTTCTGAAGGATTGGTCCATGTTTCCATCAACGACAATGGAACATCTTCCTCAATGTAACGAGAACCAAACCAAGGCTCTTGCTGGAACTCTGAAACAAGCAAAGTTTGAAAATAGATAGTAAGAATATAAATATACATCCAAAAGTTACATACTCCAGGAAACTTTAACATACCTTCTGACTTGATGGATTTCGAAACAACATCAATCCGCATGTTTTTTGGTGTGAAGAAACCCATAAGATCTTCTATCAACTTTGGATCCCATGTCTGGTATACATAATCACCATAAATAATGTGCTCCACCGGATACGCAAGCATATTCTCTGTACAATAACACTTACAATGAACTCAGAAACCCATGACCATGATGAAGATTTTTACATTACATGTACACATCTATGCATGGTAAGTTCTGAAACTAATAAGTTGAAGCACTATTAGCCCCTTAAAAGATTCACTCAAAAAGAACTAGACAAATGAGTATATAAGCACAAACCTGAGAGCTCAGAAGCATAATCGTCTGCCGGCTGCTCCTCAGCAAATTTAAAGTCCATGTTCCCAATATCTTGGAGTTCCTTAAATATCCATTCTTGTGGTGACACATCACGCAATAGCTTGAGATATTGATAAACGTAGCCAATGATGTCATAAATCTGTTAACAAAAGTTGTCAGAAGGTCAAAATGAGAATTAGTACCATAACAAAAGTAAATCTGACAAGCACGAGACTATATGCAGCTAGCAACAGGCTATGTCAATTTGCCAACCAGAACATGAAACCACTATAGATTTTACTTGAAAAGTCAGGGACAGAGGGTTATATATACGATTGAAAATGATTGAATCTTTCCCTGCGCCAAACTTCAGAAATATTAACTATATAAATCTATGTAAAGTTACCTTCTCTAAACCAGAGTCAGTGAGATGTATGGACATGCCAAAAACATAGGCTAGAGACGAGCGGTTAATTCCATCATCCCCAACACCAGCAGAGAGCGAGGTTGCCCAACCCCTACCTTTGAGGAATGAATGCAGACTTCCTCTACCCTCTAAAACAAAATGTTAAAAACAACATTCTTCAATGCGCACATGCACAAGTAAACTTGAAGAAAATGCTATACAAAGATAAATCGGATTTGATTTCTTACCATGTCCTAATAGATGTGCTAGATAGTCTTCCGGCTTCTTCACATATGCATGGCGAAGAGGGGGGAGAGTCCATGTCAAATCAAGAATATGAACATCTTTAACCGCTTCTAGGCGATATAATTTACCGCCTTTCCAAATAGGACCTTCTGCCTCCAGAGTTGGCCTGATTTTGGATCCGTTTTTTACAGCACCAAATAGTTCTACAACCCAACTTTCAAGCATATCAAGAGATTCTGCAAGATTTAAAGGTGGCCATTAAATTCAACAAATTAAAATAGTAACACAAGCCAATCTTTAGGAATGTATATAGCGACTTTCCAAGAATCACCACCAAACACATTATACATCTAGAGAATTTTACCTCCCCCAATGACAACGAGCTTCATTAATCCACCATGGTAATATTCTTTATATAATTTCACAATACATTCCCGTAAGTCAACCCCATTTTCCATTGCACCACTTAAGCTCTTCTTGTTACCTTCCAGAGCACATAAAGGACACGTTAATATTATAAAATTTCATGAATATCTTAAGTGTGGCTAGAAAGGTACTCCGAGATATCCTTACCCCATGCAAACCTATTAAAAGGATGACCCTTTGCAGACGTATAGCACTGAAGTTGTTGCAGGCGACATGAATCATTTTGGATGGCCTGGTTAAATTCTACAAATTTGGATTTTGTTAGCAAGACACTTTTACCATATTAAAAGGTTAACTTATCTGAATGTTGATTGGAGATGGATCTTTTGACAGATTAAAACAAAGAAATAAGTGTATGATTAACAGGCAAGAGAAACCTGAATCAACGGCAAGGAGTTCTCGTTCCATAGCCTCGGTCTTCATAAGCGGTGCAACAAAAAACTGAGAGAACCTAATAACAAAAAAAAAACAAATCTTAAGTCAAATAAACCTTCTGAAGAACACAAACGAAAAGGAAAAAGATTAAACCTAACAGAAAAGGAAAATGTTTTACAGCAAACGGTTTAGGTAAAATGAAAGTGATTACATAGTTAAGAGCACTAGGGATAATAGAACAAGACATCTTCCTTTACCATGTCATCAAAAAACTGAAATGATGACAAAATCTAAGCATGCATACTGATACATATATCGCCTGCCTTGGTATATTTACAGCAATTGACATTTAAACAGATAAGTGGAGTGGCAGCTCAAATAATTTTCAGTACCTTTTCAAGGCACCTTGAAGGAATTCTCTCTTGACTTCAAAGTGATAGCAAGTATGCTCCATTTCTGTGTACGCATTAGAGGCTCCACCATGCTTGGACAAGTAACTATCATACTGCAAGCAAAACAAAATCCAACCCGGAAGAATTCACACATATATCATGCTAGAAAATTATAAAGTTAGCATAATACACTATACGAATCTATAAATAGTGCCAAACGATTGCAAACACAGAAAATAGTGCAATGCTTACTTCATTCTCATCGGGAAACTCAGTGCTACCCATAAAAAGCATGTGTTCTGCACAAAACATAAACATTAGAGTGATTTAATCAGTAAAGAAAAAAGAAATAAAAAAAAAGTGCATTCAAACAGTAGTTCAAACTCATAGAAAGATGGAAAGACCAAGAAAGTGAGCCAATCCTTGCGCCTCCGGAGGATCCAAGAAGCTTCCCATTGAAACACACATAGCTGCAGCTGCCTAAGACACACGACACCAAACAGTTCAAAATCAAACCTTAATAAAATAAGAAAACTACTAATATAGCTTAAATTAAAAAAACCTTTTTAGTCTGATGATCTCCTTTCTCTTTCACTTCATCTTCATCCTCATCCTCATCATCTTCTTCATCTCCTTCCCCTTCTTCCTCATCATCATCTTCATAGCTTCCGTCACTATCTTCTTCTTCTTCACCGTCCTCGTCATCTTCATCAACTTGATCCGGAACAGAGCCTTCGGGATAAATATCTGGATCGTGAATAAGCAGAGCACACAATCCATTCTCCAATTCAATCACTCTGTATAACCTCCGATCGTTCGGTGACTTCACCACTACATTGTCTAAGGTCGAAACGCTCTTCGCTGATGCAGACATTGTTCTCGTTCTGAGGAGGAGATAGCGACTCGTGAACAAGTGTTGCTGCTGCAGCTTCTTAGGTTTTGCTTCTCTGTATCCTATGAATCCGACTCCGCCGCTACTCCCCTCTTCTGATTTTTTAGGATTTAAAAAAAAAAAAAAAAAAATCACTATTGCCGTTTTCTCCGTAAGGATATGACATGTAAGCCGTTTTTGGACTACATAAAACGACACGCGTTGTTATTTTAAAAGATGGAAACGGCAGAAAAAGAAGAGTATATCTGTTTCTTCCTTCCTTCCTCCATCGCTTCGTCTCTGAAATCGAACCCCCGGGGAAAGAAAGTGAATTGAAAAAGTTGAAGTTTTTACTAACCTAATTGACCATTCCTGAACAACCCAATTCGAGAAACGGAATCGAAGAGCGAGAGAGTGCGAATTTCTCCGAAAAGCCCTAACATTGTTTGGTTGAGTTAAGCAACAACAATGGCACTGTCGCAGTGGAAGGAAGCTATACTCGAAGGGATCTTCATGGAGATTGAGGATGGTGTTGTGGAGGAGAAGAATCTCGAGCGGTTAGAGAATCTAGTGGAGATTCTACACAAAGAAGGTTCTAAGGTACCCGAATCAGTCAAGGAAGCGTTTTGTAAAGTTGCTGTGGAGTGCACAGCCAAGTGTCTCGCTTTTGAGAAAGATGCAAAAAAGGCTTATATTGAAGCAATCAGATCGATATGGGTTTGTAGGATTATGCCTTTATGTGATAAGGTTAGTTGTTTGGTTACTAGTGACCTTTTGAATAGCTGTCGAAGATTATGGACGGCCCACAGTGACGAAAAGACTTGTAAGAGTTTGATGGATGAGAATACGAGAGACAAAGCTTTGGTTAGTTTGAGGAAGGTTGTTTCTGAGTTGAATCCCAACCTTGTTGCCGAGTTGAATCCTAATATGGATGCATCGGACGAGATTGAAACTAGTGAAGAATCTGAAGAGACAGAGTCAATGGTCGAAGCAAGAGAGAATGAGGTGATTAATAACAGTAAGGCGTCTGAAGCTATGGATGAAGAAAAAGGTTTACACTTTCTGAACTTTTGTTTCTTTTTTCATCTCTCTATTAACTTTGTTACTATGTGATTGTGCTTTTTGTCTGATGAATTCCCGAACCTATCAGATACTGAACCGGAAAGATCCACTTCTGGAGGGTCAAAAGCTGAACCTTTGCCCCATCGATACAAGACCATTTCATCTGCAGTTGTTGACAGAGCGCTCAGAAAGCTTAGAGCTAGTCAAATGGAGCTGATGGAAGCTTTAGGAAAAGGAGGACCGTCAAATTTAAACAATGAGTCGATTACAGAACAAGAAAATGATGTTGCTAATCCTTCTGAAACAAACGTTTCACCAAGGCCTAGCTTGATGGAGCGACGTACCACAGCACATACTTATGAAGTAAATTTACATTTCGTTTTTGGTTCATCGTATTACTTTCTTTAGATAGCTAGTTCGGTGGCACACACACATTTTTACTAAGTTTTCTAAGCACTACTATCCTGATTCATTCTTTCATCTTTTCCCATTATTTCATTTTGGCTAACCAGCTTGCTGCACTTGGTGGGAAATTAGTCTTGAGCTTTGTCTTGTTTGAATTGATCTTTTGCATATTCGTTTTTGCAGCTATAGCTGAGTTAGAATAATCTGCTATTCATGCAAAAGTATAATGTGGGACCTGTTTTCTTCTAACGGTTTTGTTTTTTTCACATTTCAGTGGGAAGACTCCATTGATGATTCCGATGGAGAACCGGGCGATGATGGTGAAATAAATAATAAATCAAAACGTAAAAAAATTGTCATGTCTCCTTTGAAGAGAAACCGAAGTGCAGAAGGTGCTAGGAGGAAGAAAGTCCCGTGGTGTACTGCAGAAACGCTGGCCGTACTAAAAGGCTTTGAAAAGTACTTGAAACCTGAAAGTCTCTTAGATGTTTATCAGATGAACATTTTTCATGCAATTTTATTCATTTGATGCTTTTGTTATTCAGGTATGGTGCAAACTGGAAGCGGATCAAAGATGAGAATCCTATTCTAGTGCGTAGAACTAATGTACACAGCTTCACTAATCTTTTTGCACGTTATTCATTTCTCAGACAGTTGATTTTGTCATGTTGCTAATAGTAGATACACTATCCCACAGGGCGATATTAAAGATAAATTTCGAGTTGAGATGAGGCGTGAAGAGCGCCGTCCTTGAGTAGGTGAGTTAAATATATACATAATCTTAAGGTACTTTCGTCACACTGGTGACCTTGAATGAAGAAGAACACTAATACTTCATTAGCATCTCAGTTCCCAAAACTAAAGTGCGTATGTAGGAAAAAGATGATATGAACTCTCACAAACAGTGAGCTTAGTTCTTAGAACCCAATAGTCGCGGTGATTTAACAAGTTAGTTTTGAAGGGAAACTCTACCTGTGAGCATATGTATAGTGCTGCTTAATACGCAATATAGTTCTCTGGATTCTCTTGAAATACTATCAACATTACCACTTTACCATGTAATGGAATGTACTATAAAAGTGCCAATTTGAATATGTCGATGGGTTTTATGGTTCTCTAATTTTGACCGTTCATGTTCTGAGTTGATAGTAGCATTAGCAAACCAACGTGCAAACACATTCATGTCAATCTAACTTTTTAATGGGTTAGATGAGCCTGTGAGCTTTGTAGGATTGGTGTTCTAATAGTTGATGATCTTTTACTTTACAAATCATATATGTATAAATCAGTCATTCAATTTTCTATTCTTTGATTCTAGGAACTGGAATTCTGGAGTAGGCATCAGACCTTTCTTGTCTAGACGAGTAACAACAAGAGCTGAACAATGACATATATGGAATGTAAAAAAACTGGGTAACATTTTGTCGCCTTTGTCTTTAAGACAGGTAAAAGTTGTGCGTATGATGATGATAATATCTAGTAAATCGTTTTGTTAACCAAACTAGGCTCCTTAATTAATCTAATAACAGTTCATCTCAGTTTATATCAAAGCTATTATGGTTTTTATTGGCTTAATTAAAACTTAAGAAACAACATTCTGTTTCTTGCTTGAAACAAGCAATCAAAAGACAGATTAACCAATGATAAATGTCTTGGATCCCATTTGAGCCTGGTGTTGTCTATTTAATGTTTATATGTATGTGGTTGATCAATTCCAGAGAAATATCCATAATGTACTAACTGTATAAATGGTAGAGGTGGGAGATGAGCATTGGGAAACAGCAGCAAAACAGTGGTCCTCAACTTCTTCTTCTTTATCACACAACACAGCGTTTAGGTTCTGAAAACTTTCTTTTTATCTGCTTTTCCTCTTTAATCATATCCTCTTCTGTGTCAGTGTTACTTTCTCTCTCTAGCGATTATGTTCTTCAGGCTCCATTTTCATGTTTCCAGCTTCCCTATTCATTATGACTGGAACCCATGGCTGCTAAGTACTTGATGGGTTTCTGACTCCTCTCCGTGTGCCTCTTGTCACTACACTCTTGGCTTTTTTTTTTATTATTTTTGCTCTAGTACATTTGTTATTTCCCATCTTTTTCATTCTTGCAATATGACTCATTACTATTGACCAAAGTCGATCAATCCTAATCTAATCCAAGGTTTGTTCTTACAAAAGTTATATGATTATTGCTTCGCCTTTTTTTTTCAATGTTCATCAAGATATTTTTTCCATAACTCTCATGCAACAGTTTAGACCACTTTTCAGAAAGCTGTTTTTATTTTTTGCCTCAAATATCCGGTTTTTGTGAGAGTCATGGGATTAAAGGCTTATTGCTGTAATTTGGATCTCTCAGTCCAGAAACAGTCTTTGTCACGTTATACAGAGAAAAAAAAACACAAAACTGGTCTTGCAAATGAAATCTCCACAGCTGCATCAGACTCTTTGAAATAGCTACAATTAACAGGAGAATTAATGCATTTGATCATAGTTTATGCTAACAACATCACTTACTACACGTTCTTACTTGGATGCAAATTTAGGGTTTATGACTTCAAGCCAGATTTGAACGAAAACCTTGATGATAAGATCATGATATTCCTTGGGATTCAAGGTAAGGTAACATGCTAGAAGATCCTCCAAGTCTTTAGAGGCTCTGATGTTGTTCTCTGTTATCATTTCCACCATTGATTCTCTGAAATCCTTCTTGGGATCAAGAGAGCTCTTGATTACTGCAAAACTGTCACAAACTTGTGTGTTCTGCAATCTCGATGTGCTTCTACGAGGTGAGAATTGAAGTCTAGGAGAACTCACTCTTAGTTTTATCCTTGGAGATTTTACTGATGATCTTCCTCCACTAGAAACTAATGGTTTCTGATGGTTCTTCTGGATTCTACATGCATCTTCCTTTTTCTCTTTAATGGTAACCTCCACAGATGGATGATGGGTTTTACGCAATTCCTTGGTTCGTTTACTTCCAGGGCAGGCTTTCTCCGTTGAATCAAACACCCTGATCTCTTTGGACATTTTCTTCTTGGAATCTCTGTTGTATATGTTGATGATGAAATCATCTGCAGAAGAACTGAGTTTCGAGTTGGTAGAGGCAGGGGAACAGTCTTGTTGTCGAAGACATTTGATCTTCTTCTTGTTGAAATCTGCAGATAGAGAAGAAGAGGTAGGAGGAGAAGGCTTGTAAACAGTCTTCCTTTTGCTCTGTGATTTGTGAAGAGAGTTTCTTGGTGTAATTCGAAAGGTCTTAGACTCTAAGGAAGTGCGTGATCTATCGGAGATGTAAGAGCTTGAAGAGTAAGGAAGAGACAGAGACTTAGAGTCAGAGGAAGTCTTTCTCTTCTTGGTAGTGTTGAAGGAATAAGGAGGAGGTGGAGAATGCTTATTTCTGAGTTTGGTCATGTTCTTGAGCTTGTGGAACCATTCACTTGGGATCATAGCTGACAATCTGAACTTACAATTCCTCATCTCTGCTTCCAACAAAAAAAAATTGTGATCTTCTCATAGAAAAGAAAGTAAAGCTGTAGAGTTTTGTCCGAAGTTAAAGAGATTCTAATCTATGCTTCGTGACAGACTGACAGATATAAAATAGAGAAGAAAGTGAAGATTGAGACTTGCATGTATGTAGGGGACTAGGACAGAACAGTATGGGTCCACTTCGTAGAATGTCTTCTGTTTTGTACCAAACCCATTCCGGTTTCTCTCCCAAACAGTATCAAATTGATATAAATTGTCCCATCTGAACCGGGAAATCATTACTGAACATAAAAATTTCCTAAAATTTTGTCACTTGTAAGATTTCAATTGTTTGGGAGGGGATTAGACACTAAACAGAATATTTCTGGTGAGTTGCTTCCAAAACATGATTCGGTGAACGTGACCAAAAAAAGGGATTTTAACAAAAAAAGGTTGAACAAGATTTCAGGTTCAGGTCCCATCTATTAACTTATAGCAAAGTCACACACAAGTATAACAATAATAGTGTCAAAAAAATACTGTAGAGAATAAAAGACATATTTGCATAATACTCGGCAAAACAATACAAGACACGTATGCTTTGGACCCAAACCTTTTGTTGGGTTTTTGGGTCAACGACTCAGACAGTCAAACTAGGGTTCCACAGAGTGACAGATGATCAAGGTAAATAATGAAGCGGCTCGGTTCGGGACAAGAAGAGTGAACATCAGAGAACCCTAACGGCTAGGTCCAAAGTTTGGGTTGTACTAATTGATTTATTAGTTTTCTAAAGATTTGGAAATTTCAAGTAGCCGTACATATATGCTTTGAGATTTCTGTGGTAATGTTGAAACTACATTTTGTTTTTGTGTTACCTTGAGGTATATTATTAAAGAAATAGGTCTAAAAGGTCATGGTTACCACCATTACGACTTCAAAGGGAAAGGACGTGAGGACCACGTAACACAAACCACCCTCCCAAAACTAACATTATACGTCACAACAAAAACCAAACAGAGTTGCAACGATTTAGAATGAGACTGAAGTCAAGTTTGATGAGCTTGAAATCAAAGCTTTCAAGATCATGCAACAGACTCATCTCCTTCTTCCATGCCCGTTTTGGCAATGTCAATACCACACAGTCTTCTTCTTCTAGTTTGTTGTCTTGTCTCTGTTTCCTCAATACTAATAAAGATCAGAGGATGAGCCGCATCAGACCCAGAAGTTCCCCGTGTAACAACAATTTTCTTTGTAACTATTTCCATTTTGTAGGTCAGTTTTGATCTTAATTTTATCATACTATGCCCAATGCAGCTAGTCTGATCGACGATGTGAAGCTTCTGCATTCAAGGAAGATGTTTCCTTTGGCTGAGACGCAAAGGAACAAGAAAGCGAGGAAGAGTCAAAGATACATGTCAAAGGAAAATGGTGTGAAAGAGGCTTGTAGAAGCTTCGAGAACTATATGATCCATATGGTCGTTGAAGATGGGAAAATTGATGATCTGATGGACATGGAAGAGTTTCTCTATTATTGGAATAATCTGAATAACACTATCTTCCTTGATCTTGTTACTAGATTCTATGGAGATATCTGCACTGACTTGTTCCCAATCGATGATGACTGTGTTAAAAATTGATAAAAATGGGGTTTTATATGTGCGTGTGTTAACACAGAGCATCTGATATTCTGATGCAGAGTATATTTCTCTGTGTTCTGTATTTTTGTAAGTTCTTCCGTGGTCGTTGTCTCCACTTTGATCGTGACAGCAACTTTTATTTTAATACACTTCACTTACAAAGCATCCACAGTATTCCACACACAGTCGCCGCCATAAGCCTCTTTGATCGAATAAAAGCCCAATACGCTTTTAAAAATTAACCAAGTCCCACATCGAAAATATAATAAATAGATACTAACCCATAACTCCTATAAATATAATAGCTAATCCATTTTGGTTTCAAAACATCTACACAGCAGTGGGCTTTCCTAAAGGCCCTATTGTTGGAAGGTACCAATGTTTTTAAAAACGTTTTAGTGTTTTTTTCTTTTTCAGCTTTTTAAAACGTTTGTATTTTTAGCTTTTAAAACTTTTTTTTATACGGTTTTTTATTTTCTTTGTTTTGTTTTGGTTTTTAAGTGTTGAATTTTAAATTTGTTTAAAGCAAACCGGATACAACATCCAGTCCATATTGTTTGTGGTCTGTAAGAGGTGTTCTAGGTCCAATATGCCTTATACATAACTTAAATTTAATTTTAACAAAAAAAATAATAATAAATAACTTAAATTTAACTTCTTCTTTTTTTTGTGAACCACACTTTTTTCTTAAATTTTCAAAAAACTTTTATATTCATTCATGTTATTTAAACTTATAAGGTTTTATAAATAAGAAATTGTTTTGTTTTTTTTTTTAATATTTTTGTTTAAGGTTTTGCAGATAATATTTTATTTAAATCTGTATGATATGATTTCTGGAGAAAAAAAAAATATTTTTCCTTCCAATAAATTTCTGGATAATTTAGTCCTTTCATTTAATACTTGTGTAATGTTTTAAACTAATATATAAACTAAATTATCCTTTAATGTTTATTAATTAACTTAATTCTACTTTTAATAAGAAAACAAAGACTACTACTTGATACACTCTTATACAGTTTTCTTACAACTTTTCAATTACTTTTAATTTTTATCTCTTCAGCTCTTCCTCTTGTGCCAACTCATTACTAAACACATTGGTATTTAATAGAGAATTCAAAAGTATAAAACAAGTTAATGGACTCGAAAAAAGATTAATTAAGGTGACAAAAGGTGCTTCATGTTTATCTCGAGAAGATTAATATATGTGGTAAGTCACTGGTTCTAGCTAGTTCGTGTACAATAGTGATAATATAAACATCTTTTTTGTATGCATAAAATCTAGCGATGCCTTAGCCATTCTTGAAAGCAAGGTTCTCACACGTTATTTCAGCGATAAACCACCTCCACCTCTCTGACTTTTCAACCATTTTAGGGCTGCTTTGATTAACTTTAACAGGTTTAATTAGGCATATATCCTTATATTATATATGTAATATGTATGCTTTGGAATAAAAGTTTGGGAAACAAGAACGTTACAGTTGTGTGTGTGAAATGTGCAATCCATTTCTAAGTATTCTCTTATTCTTTTTCATTAGGTGATGATATGTATGAGTAAGAGCTTTACCTGTGCAAACAAGATTAAGCTTGCATATTTAAGCAAAAGTCCCAACTCCCAAGTGTCTCGGAGTTACATTGACTTTTAACAATATTGTCTAGTTGAAGAATATAAGAGTGTGCAGGTTAAGTATTATATAAATAAAATTGGATCAATGTTGGAACTATAGATAATACTCTCAGTGGCTTCCATGAAGCAGAGTCCAGAGACATCACACCTCGAGATTCTAATATATTTTTTTACTCATTCAAAAATCTATACTAAAATAAGATGACAAAAAAAATTCAAAACTTTTGAATCTGAATCTAAATCTTCTTCACCCAATAAAAAAAAAAAAGTCAAGTCTCTTTCTCTCCATAGTTCTTATAATTGAGCAATAAGCCAAGAAACAAAAGTCACTTCCTAACATAAAGTGTCCAAATGACTCAACTGGATCGTTCTAGGGTTTCCACGACCAAACTGATCCTCTCCGTGGTCGTCGACGGTGACTATTACGGCGGATCATCGGCCGCCATTCCCTTTAACTGGGAGTCTCAGCCCGGAACCCCTAGACGATTCTTTAAACGATCCTCCTTGTCAGGTTTCGATTCTGATTCTGATTTCAATTCTCCGGTTTCAGGTCCACTCACACCTCCTCCTTCTTACTTCTACACTTCTCCTTCCTCAACAAAAACACCCGTAAACCCTAAAAAAACCAACACTCTCTTTGGTTCCTTGCTTCCCAAGAATCGTAGCTCCCCATCGTCTCCGGCTTCTTCTTTTACTTCGTCTTCATCAACAAGGTCACACTCGTCTTCGGTTACGTCTTCTCCATTGAGGACTTCTGATTCGTGCAGCAGAAGGAACAGAAGGAGATCAATGTTGTTCGACTCTGCTGCGAGTTTAGACTACGGATCCAATCATTATACTAATGCTAAATCTTCAGGATGTTACGCTTCCATTGTCAAGATGTTACTCAGAGATGTTAAATGATTCTGCTTCTTCTTTTTGGAATCTCTCTCCTAATTTGTTATTAATTTTTCACTTTTTTGTAATCTCAGAAATAATTTCTGAACTATGTTTCATCTCAATGAATCAATCGATTGAATCATATCAAACTCTAGTAGCTTCGATTCATCTATATTAGTTACATGATTTACAATTTACATGATAAAGAAGAAGGAAAGTGACAACCATCATAAGGGGTCTTTAGCAGACATATTTTTTGTATAATGAGAAATTTCGCCAAAAACAGTACTTCTTTACTATAATGAGATCAGATCTGAACATGTTCTGATGTTCAGTCATGTGAGACCTCAATAAACAACAATAACTTCCACTTACGGTCAAATTCTCAATCATTGAAGTAAATGTTATTATATCTTTTACTCCTTCCGTTTAATAGTATAGATGATGTTTAAGAGGGTTTTCTTTGTTTCATAATGTAAACAAAGAAGTATGGCATTATTTGACGCCATACTTTTACTCAAAATATACGGAGGGAGTATGTTTTAACAGAAACACACATCACGTGACGCCATATAGAGTATGTGCATAATATTTAAAATTCCTTACACATTGGCTTATTCTAGGATTCATAGAGTTTCTTGAGTTTTTCATAATTATATTTTGATTTTTGAGCACTTTTGAGGTACTAGTTAGGCATTATTTGTTCACGTCTTGTTGATTGTGGATCTTTAAATTTATTCCAATCAGGTCAAGTTTTTGGTTCTGATACAAAATTTTCACAGGCTTTGGTCAAATTTTAAACTCAAAAATCGTTTTACCTCCCTCGACCATAAAACAATACAAAATAACTCAAGCTATTTCTCCATAGATTTAGAAGACGAAATTGCCCTCTTCTGCAGCAGAAGATAATGCTTCATCTTCCATCTCACGGAGCGCAGCTGCACTTGAATCATCTATTCCCAGCAGATATTGCAGCCTCGAGACTTTTTCCTGCGCGGGTTTAGGATTACTTTTGGAATAAATAGCATATAGATCGGATAGTTCCTCTGAGACCTCCCATGACATCGGCTCAGCCGGCACAGCTTTGTCACATGCAAGCAAATCATTCAGCGACGAGACCTGTAGCCATAGAAGAAGCATACACGAGTCATACCTACAAGCTGAAATATCCAGAGTTTATGTCAAGATAAATAGGGGGAAAGAGGATTTGCATACCACTCCTTTAGCGTTTCTCTGCCTGAGTAATGCCACGGCTTGGATCAGGGAGTTTGATAATCTACTCTGAGCGAGATCATGGACAACTCTTTTGGCTTTTTCCACATCAATACTGAGATCGGATGGGATTGTCTGGTAAACTTCGATTTCATCAAATTCACCTGTTCCTGATGAGAATATGTCATTCACTGTCTTCTTAAATAATTTCTCTCTCAGGCTCACGGCGATCATGCTGTCAAGACTCACGTTTGCCTCCTTGAGCTCCCGTATCTGCTTAATGTTCAGTCTTCCTTGGTTAACAGCAGTTTCTATCGCGTTTGCCATTTTTGTTGTGGTTATGTTCTTTATAACCTTCTCGGCTTGTGGCTGAGGCAAACCAACTTGTTTTTGCAACTCGTCTAGCTGCTCTACTCTAGCCTTTGTCAATTGGCCATCAGCTAAAATCACTTCAGCTTGTTGCCTAAAAGCCTGCTCGGCTAAACCTACGTGAATGTTGACTATTTCTTTCGAAGTCAATCCAAGAATCCCACCAAGCTGATTCAGAAGCACGTACTCTGAATCGTCTCTCTTTGTTGTGATCTGGGCGCCAAAAGGGATTCTTGTTACCTCTCCGGTTAGACAGTAGAGCAAGTATGTTTTGTAGAGATCGATTCTGTCCCTGTCGGGAAGGTCATCTTTAAGAGTTATCTCAGTCTGGCCAGGCTTGCCCATCTTCTCAGCAATTTCCTTGTCGGGTCTCGTCTTTCTTAGCGATTCAAGAGATCCCCATTCCTCATCTTCACCATCTACTTCTTTCTCTTGAACAGGCTCCTCCTCAGGTGCCTTATCAGATGATTCTCCCTTAATATCAGCAACCATTTCAGTCACAACTAACGTGTTGAAAGCTATCATCTTCTTGAGCTCCTTTGCTGACTCGGTCCGGTTCTCTGCTGCTCTTGCTCGTCTGATATAGTTTGTGAAAACCCTACGGACCTGCATCAATGAAGAGCTTTGTTTTTCATGCCCTGCTATGAGAAGTCGGAAAAAATCAAATCCTAATACCAAACATGGAGAAAGTGAATAGTGAGATACTCACAGCCTTGCTGGCAATGGACATGGCAGTTTCTCTTGATAAGCGAAGACCGTGGGCAGCCTTTCTTACTGATTTGCGAGTTTCGGCATCATAACCATCCACTCCAGAAGAGATTGCATCCCTCACAACCTGGAAAAGATCAAACAAATATCTGTAGGTAAACATTTCGAAAACAAGATATGAAGGATATGATGTAGTCAAAATAAAGTCAATGGAAAAAGATTGAAAACAAAAGATGAGACATTTATGTATTATCAACATATATTAATTTTTAAAAGACAG
>NC_141883.1:10422794-10452176 GCF_030686135.1 Camelina sativa | reverse complement strand
TGTCATCTTTCGTCTCGCTCCTCTTGGACAGCCTGCCAACCTGTAATCCATGCTCCTGCACCCATAGCATCCCTGCCCACCTTGGTTCGTTACTGACATGTCCTCCCGCTTCCTCTTATGCCCTTGCTCCGACTTGCTACCCTTTCCCTAAATGCTTTGCCCCAATATCTCTTCTAATTGCACAGTAGGGCTAACCATCCCTACCTGTGACCTCAAGTCATCCTCTATCCCAGCTTCAACCTCTACCAGCTCTGCTCTAGTAGTGTAACTCCTCACCCAGCACCAAATCCTCATATCATCACGCAGAGCCAACAAGAACCTCCGCACCTGAACCGCTTCTGGTTCTAAAGCCCGACCTGCATACACCACAAGCCGACTAAACTCCGCGTCTAGCTCCCGCACAGTACGGTTACCCTGAGACAACCCCAAGAACCGCGTTGAACTCTCTTATAAAGTTCATCCAAGTTATCTCACGCTCCACCCTCCATGCCGTCATCGACCTCCACCAGACCCTCGCATCCCCTGAAAGGTAGTGCGCTCCCAAGTCCACCTGATAGTGGTCGGGACACCGGAGCGACTGGAAAATATCCTCCATCCGCTCTCTCCACTCATCCGCTGCACTCGGATCTGTGCCTCCTGGGAAAAATACCGCATCCACATGTCGTAGCTGTACCAGCATCTGAACATACTGAGCATCCACTACCTCGGCCCCTGCTTGCACACCCGCCTGCACTTCCACTACAGGCTGCACCACTGGACCTCGTCCACCAACCAATGGCGGCACTACTGGAACCTGCCCACCATCCACTGGCGGCACAACTGTTGGAAGTCGCGCCAAAACCTGAGCTAGCAAGCCCGCCAAGAAATCCTCTCTACCTGGAACACCCTCCGCTGCAACCTCCACTCTCCGGCGACACCGTGGCCGACACCAGGCCCATCCGCCCTGCTGATACCACCACCAGCTAGGTCTCCAAACACACTAGGATGAACCTGCGACTCTGCCACCTCCTCACTGGCCATGCTCTGGGTCACACTCTCACTGACCTCAGGAACCCGTCCCCGCCCACGGTCACACCCACGACCACGACCACGACCACGACCAGCAGCTCCCACACCTCTAACCATCTGTATCACCAATAACAGAAAGGCTAAGCAAACAAAACGATCCTAACTACACAAAGAACACAACTCACCGTGGAATCACAAAGTAGAGGATGATACTAGGACTCCATACCACAAACAAATTGACTAACTACTCATAGACAATTCCATCACACAACAACATACATCTAACAACAGGAAAATAATTCAACCAATTAAATTCCTAAACCGCTCTAAACCCACTTAACCATCTTAGAACCATAAGGACTGTGATACCAAACTGAAACCGACCCGTTTTTAAAAAATAATAAATACAGTATATAATTAAGCATCCCATACTACTTAATTAAACCAACCCAAACCACAACTCCTCATTAAACCAATAACAACCAATATGCACAGGGGAAACATACCAACAATACAAAATCAATACATCATCAATACAATAACATTTCTAACCATTCTATTCATCAACCCAGCATAACACTAACGAAGGTTCCAACATAAACAATATATCAAACAACACAAAAACGAGACCCTAGATCATCCTCCTGCTCATCGTCATGATTCCGCATCACATACCTACACACCACAAACAACAATTGAGATGCGTAATTATTATCATAAATAATTGGTGAGGCGATCCTCCCATCTACTGGGCTATACACACAAGCAACTGAGATTCCAATGTTTAGCAAACCACAAAAACAACACAACAAACTAGGAAAACACGCAACAGAGAAGTTGGTGTCGACCGACACTAGAGTGGTGTCGATCGACACTGACCCCAACATGGTGTCGATCGACACCGACTCTACAACACGATATGCACGGAACCGAAAGTTGAAGATTCGCTTCCCAAATCCTCCAAATCGTCCAAAACCAATCCAAAACTCCTGGAAACTCCTGGAAACCACCATCCAACCACAAATACACAAGAATACAACACAAAAAACCACAAAACAAGCAAAACAAAAGATTCTCAGACTTAGATAAGCCATGGTCATGCACTCACCTTAGCCAAAATAATGAGATCTATGCCCAAACGACGAAGCTACCACCACGTCCCTAGCCTTGGATCCACACTCTCCAGGAAGAAACTCTCTGACAGATCAAACGAATCTCCCTAAAACCTCAAGAACAGGCTATGGAACACTCTTTTCTTCTTTTCTCTATAAACTCTCAAAAACGGCTAAAATGGACAAAGGAAGTCGAGTTCTCCCTTTTAAACTCGAGTTTAGGGCTTCCCTAAACCAGCTACGCGAACCGGAGAATTGAAATTGAACCGATTTGACCAACTACGATTGGTGTCGACTGACACCACTAGGAGTGTCGATCGACACCCCTACCAGAAATCGAATTTCTGGTTCGCGGATATTACAAAAGTCGACTACAATCTTTGTGTGGGAATCCTTCACCTTGATGGCTATGAGTTTTATGTGAGGGAGGACCCACCTATTCTGTTACGACTATGCTTGTATCAACCGCCATTAGGATGTAAGCTCATGTTTGCCTTTTTTCCAAAATGTACAAGCTTTGTGTAGGACTCCTTAACCTCTATGGCTGAGGGTTTCATGTGAGGGAGGACCCACCTGATTTGTTGCGATATTGCACATATTATATATGAGTCCTGGTAGCTTCACCCACCATTATGAGAATTGAGCCAGAATCTGTATCAATCCTTGATCAAATTTTCTTGAACAATCTCCTGTTGGCGAGAACCCCATCCCTTAATCCCCCATTGTACAACATTTGTAAAAGCTCGGTTGATATATTGCAAGAGCCATCGATGATCACTTGCTGATCGAGGAAGACACAGAGCATGTCTTCAAATGCGCTTCCACCATGGTCCCAACAGATCTTTGAAGCTTTGCTAGCCTCTCAAAGACTTACACCTCCTTAGAAAACTCATGAAACTAATATCTTTTAATGCCTTGTAACCTTATTAAGCATTGTAATTGTTTAAGTTTACTTTGTATGAACTCTCCTCTTTGAGGATTTAACTTTAATGAAAGCTTGTTTGACCAAAAAAATAAAACATACAAATTCATGTTTCAATCAATAATTAACACTTGAAAAAAATCATAATTATTTACAAACAGATCTACGCTAATTGTCTACTAAGTGATTATGGTAGACAATAATGTTCTCAACATATCTACACTATTGTTAATGATTGGTGCACAACTAGACCATTGTGATGTTTCAAAATTCACTATTTGTCAAAAGTGTGTTGTAGTTGAGATGATTTCTTATGTACTACTTGATTTCTTAGACCATTTTCTCTCCTAGAAAATCAGAATAGACAATCGTTCCTATTGCAAACTCTCTCTCTTCTCTCTCCCTGAACACCAACTCCAGATACTAGTATAGGTGTGGTTTCCTTTAGTTGTTATACCCAGACGGTTCAAATTTCATTTTTCTAGTGAAATTGCCGGTTGTTTTCTCTTTTTGTTTGGTTGTGCTTCGCCGTTTGTAGTAACATTTTCTAATACCCTATTGGAGCAATATAAATAAATTTTCCTAAAAAGGATTTTGTCTCCAATTCACAATCCTAAACTCATTCTAGGATTCCAAGTTAGTTCTGATGTTTCTCTAAGCCATAAAGCAAAGCTTCCCACCTTTGTCTCTCAAGACTTTACTGCTTTATAGATGCGACATAGGGAAAACACCAACGCCACAATGTAGAGCGTGGGTCTTTATATCAACTTTCTCTATATATTGATGGAATGGATATTGGCTTTCCAAATTTGAGTTAGTTCTCGAACTTTTGTAATTGGTAGTTCTGTAAAATTCTAATGGCTCGAGAGTCTTCCCATGAGTATCAAAGAAATAATAATGATAAAAAATAAAAAGAAAGAGAGAAAAGATTTAATCTTCACTTGGGAGATAATTTGAAGCATATATGAGAGAATAAATCTACACCTATTTTAATTTTATTGGTGTTGAACAATAAATTTAATTCAATAATAAAATAATATATATATATATATATATATATATATATTAAAAAACTTTAAGATATTTTAAAGCAGGATAACCGATAATGATGCTAGCTATTTATATTGCTTTTATGACTTTTTATACTTATTAATTTTCTTTTTTTTTATTTAATTATATATATATATATATCTATATATATTTAGATCACTATATTTATAACATCACACACGTTTTTTTTAATGATATTTTCTTTCTTGAAACAAACTAACCAATGGGTGGAAATTTTCAAATTACACATTAAAAAGTGGCTCCAATTTCATTCTGATTTAAGTGCTTTAAATATATATGTCTACTCCAGTGTTCGTCATTAATTGTGTGCAGAAATGTTTGAATTTTCTATGTTGATTAGTCAAAATTGATTTACTTTGTAGTTTGGAGAACACATTAATCACGTTATAATTCACACAATTATAAATTATTCTATTTTTATTCTATCTGTAATTCAAACACTTACAATATCGATGAATTTCAAAATACCGTTTTTTATGTCACTTTTCAAACATACCCGTTCGTGGTGTTCATTTTTAAAAACATATTTTAATATATAAAATGACTAAATTTTGAATCATAAACTCCAAATATTAAATCATACCCCGTGAAAACTATACCGTAAATATAAAATAGAAAATCCAAATCTAGATAAAAAAAAAATTAAAATTAATTTAACATATTGTAATTGCAAAAAAGACAAAAATAAAAATGTTAAAAAAGAATATTTTTGAAAATAGTATTTCAAAAAAGAAATAATTTCTAACAAATTCTCCACAATATTCTTGAATTTAAATTTAACTACTAAACTTCGAATCAAAGATATATTTTTATTTTGAAATATCCCAGAAAGATACTAAAAGATGAAACGATTACATAAGGCTACAACTTGTCAACTTCAATACAAACTTACAACTTGTCAACTTCAATACAAACTTATAACAACGAGAAGCTTATACTTAGAAGCGTAAGCTAGAGTACACAAGTGTTTGTGGGGAATGATAGCTTCACGTTCTCTTATTTCTGCTGCCAAACAGCAAGGCGAAGTAAAACAAGAACCTCTGCACCTGAACCGCGTCTGGTTCTAAAGCCCGACCTGCATACACCACAAGCCGACTAAACTCCGCGTCTAGCTCCCGCACAGTACGATTACCCTGAGACAACCCCAAGAACGGCGTTGAACTCTCTCATAAAGTTCATCCAAGTCATCTCACGCTCCACCCTCCGTGTCATCATCGACCTCCACCAGACCCTCGCATCCCCTGAAAGGTAGTGCGCTCCCAAGTCCACCTGATAGTGGTCGGGACACCGGAGCGACTGGAAAATATCTTACATCCGCTCTCTCCACTCATCCGCTGCACTCGGATCTGTGCCTCCTGGAAAAATGTCGCATCCACATGCCGTAGCTGTACCAGCATCTGAAATACTGAGCATCCACTACCTCGGCCCCTGCTTGCACACCCGCCTGCACTTCCACTACAGGCTGCACCACTGGACCTCGTCCACCAACCAATGGCGGCACTACTGGAACCTGCCCACCATCCACTTGCGGCACAACTGTTGGAAGTCGCGCCAAAACCTGAGCTAGCAAGCCCGCCAAGAAATCCTCTCTACCTGGAACACCCTCCGCTGCAACCTCCACTCTCCGGCGACACCGTGGCCGACACCGGGCCCATCCGCCCTGCTGATACCACCACCAGCTAGGTCTCCAGACACACTAGGATGAACCTGCGACTCTGCCACCTCCTCACTGGCCATGCTCTGGGTCACACTCTCACTGACCTCAGGAACCCGTCCCCGCCCACGGTCACACCCACGACCACGACCACGACCACGACCAGCAGCTCCCACACCTCTAACCATCTGTATCACCAATAACAGAAAGGCTAAGCAAACAAAACGATCCTAACTACACAAAGAACAGAACTCACCGTGGAATCACAAAGTAGAGGATGATACTAGGACTCCATACCACAAACAAATTGACTAACTACTCATAGACAATTCCATCACACAACAACATGCATCTAACAACAGGAAAATAATTCAACCAATTAATTCCTAAACCGCTCTAAACCCACTTAACCATCTTAGAACCATAAGGACTGTGATACCAAACTGAAACCCGACCCGTTTTTAAAAAATAATAAATACAATATATAATTAAGCATCCCATACTACTTAATTAAACCAACCCAAACCACAACTCCTCATTAAACCAATAACAACCAATATGCACAGGGGAAACATACCAACAATACAAAATCAATACATCATCAATACAATAACATTTCTAACCATTCTATTCATCAACCCTGCATAACACTAACGAAGGTTCCAACATAAACAATATATCAAACAACACACAAACGAGACCCTAGATCATCCTCCTGCTCATCGTCATGATTCCGCATCACATACCTACACACCACAAACAACAATTGAGATGCGTAATTATTATCATAAATAATTGGTGAGGCGATCCTCCCATCTACTGGGCTATACACACAAGCAACTGAGATTCCAATGTTTAGCAAACCACAAAAACAACACAACAAACTAGGAAAACACGCAACAGAGAAGTTGGTGTCGACCGACACTAGAGTGGTGTCGATCGACACTGACCCCAACATGGTGTCGATCGACACCGACTCTACAACACGATATGCACGGAACCGAAAGTTGAAGATCCGCTTCTCAAATCCTCCAAATCGTCCAAAACCCATCCAAAACTCCTGGAAACTCCTGGAAACCACCATCCAACCACAAATACACAAGAATACAACACAAAAAACACAAAACAAGCAAAACAAAAGATTCTCAGACTTAGATAAGCCATGGTCATGCACTCACCTTAGCCAAAATAATGAGATCTATGCCCAAACGACGAAGCTACCACCACGTCCCTAGCCTTGGATCCACACTCTCCAGGAAGAAACTCTCTGACAGATCAAACGAATCTCCCTAAAACCTCAAGAACAGGCTATGGAACACTCTTTTCTTCTTTTCTCTATAAACTCTCAAAAACGGCTAAAATGGACAAAGGAAGTCGAGTTCTCCCTTTTAAACTCGAGTTTAGGGCTTCCTAAACCAGCTACGCGAACCGGAGAATTGAAATTGAACCGATTTGACCAACTACGATTGGTGTCGACTGACACCACTAGGAGTGTCGATCGACACCCCTACCAGAAATCGAATTTCTGGTTCGCGGATATTACAAAAAGTCGACTACAATCTTTGTGTGGGAATCCTTCACCTTGATGGCTATGAGTTTTATGTGAGGGAGGACCCACCTGTTCTGTTACGACTATGCTTGCATCAACCGCCATTAGGATGTAAGCTCATGTTTGCCTTTTTTCCAAAATGTACAAGCTTTGTGTAGGACTCCTTAACCTCTATGGCTGAGGGTTTCATGTGAGGGAGGACCCACCTGATTTGTTGCGATATTGCACATATTATATATGAGTCCTGGTAGCTTCACCCACCATTATGAGAATTGAGCCAGAATCTGTATCAATCCTTGATCAAATTTTCTTGAACAATCTCCTGTTGGCGAGAACCCCATCCCTTAATCCCCCATTGTACAACATTTGTAAAAGCTCGGTTGATATATTGCAAGAGCCATCGATGATCACTTGCTGATCGAGGAAGACACAGAGCATGTCTTCAAATGCGCTTCCACCATGGTCCCAACAGATCTTTGAAGCTTTGCTAGCCTCTCAAAGACTTACACCTCCTTAGAAAACTCATGAAACTAATATCTTTTAATGCCTTGTAACCTTATTAAGCATTGTAATTGTTTAAGTTTACTTTGTATGAACTCTCCTCTTTGAGGATTTAACTTTAATGAAAGCTTGTTTGACCAAAAAAATAAAACATACAAATTCATGTTTCAATCAATAATTAACACTTGAAAAAAATCATAATTATTTACAAACAGATCTATGCTAATTGTCTACTAGTGATTATGGTAGACAATAATGTTCTCAACATATCTACACTATTGTTAATGATTGGTGCACAACTAGACCATTGTGATGTTTCAAAATTCACTATTTGTCAAAAGTGTGTTGTAGTTGAGATGATTTCTTATGTACTACTTGATTTCTTAGACCATTTTCTCTCCTAGAAAATCAGAATAGACAATCGTTCCTATTGCAAACTCTCTCTCTTCTCTCTCCCTGAACACCAACTCCAGATACTAGTATAGGTGTGGTTTCCTTTAGTTGTTATACCCAGACGGTTCAAATCTCATTTTTCTAGTGAAATTGCCGGTTGTTTTTTCTTTTTGTTTGGTTGTGCTTCGCCGTTTGTAGTAACATTTTCTAATACCCTATTGGAGCAATATAAATAAATTTTCCTAAAAAGGATTTTGTCTCCAATTCACAATCCTAAACTCATTCTAGGATTCCAAGTTAGTTCTGATGTTTCTCTAAGCAATAAAGCAAAGCTTCCCACCTTTGTCTCTCAAGACTTTACTGCTTTATAGATGCGACATAGGGAAAAGACCAACGCCACAATGTAGTGATTGATTTTTCCCTCCATTTGTTTTTTTTTGACATATCTCATTCTCGCAATTAGAGCGTGGGTCTTTATATCAACTTTCTCTATCTATTGATGGAATGGATATTGGCTTTCCAAATTTGAGTTAGTTCTCGAACTTTTGTAATTGGTAGTTCTGTAAAATTCTAATGGCTCGTTTATTGAGCTCTATGGTTCTATTGTCCAATCACAGTTAAGTCATCCCACCAATTCCAGGGATAAGGTTAACCTCACCGAGTTATGGAGAGACATTATTTAACTTATTCTACATGGATCAAATAACATAACCATTCGCCAACACTGACCCACCCAGCACTTGCTTTCCATTATGCATAGTTTATCTCTTAATTTCTAGTTTTTTTGTTGTTAGAGCATTTTCATCGAGAGTCTTCCCATGAGTATCAAAGAAATAATAATGAAAAAAAATAAAAAGAAAGAGAGAAAAGATTTAATTCACTTGGGAGATAATTTGAAGCATATATGAGAGAATAAATCTACACCTATTTTAATTTTATTGGTGTTGAACAATAAAATTAATTCAATAATAAAATAATATATATATATATATATTAAAAAAAACTTTAAGATATTTTAAAACAGGATAACCGATAATGATGCTAGCTATTTATATTGCTTTTATGACTTTTTGTACTTATTAATTTTTTTTTTATTTAATTATATATATATATATTTTAAATCACTATATTTATAACATCACACACGTTTTTTTTAATGATATTTTCTTTCTTGAAACAAACTAACCAATGCGTGGAAATTTTCAAATTACACATTAAAAAGTGGCTCCAATTTCATTCTGATTTTAAGTGCTTTAAATATATGTCTACTCCAGTGTTCGTCATTAATTGTGTGCAGATATGTTTGAATTTTCTATGTTGATTAGTCAAAATTGATTTACTTTGTAGTTTGGAGAACACATTAATCACGTTATAATTCACACAATTATAAATTATTCTATTTTTATTCTATCTGTAATTCAAACACTTACAATATCGATGAATTTTCAAAATACCGTTTTTTATGTCACTTTTCAAACATACCCGTTCGTGGTGTTCATTTTTAAAAACATATTTTAATATATAAAATGACTAAATTTTGAATCATAAACTCCAAATATTAAATCATACCCCGTGAAAACTATACCGTAAATATAAAATAGAAAATCCAAATCTAGATAAAAAAAAAATTAAAAATTAATTTAACATATTGTAATTGCAAAAAAGACAAAAATAAAAATGTTAAAATAGAATATTTTTGAAAATAGTATTTCAAAAAAGAAATAATTTCTAACAAATTCTCCACAATATTCTTGAATTTAAATTTAACTACTGAACTTCGAATCAAAGATATATTTGTATTTTGAAATATCCCAGAAAGATACTAAAAGATGAAACGATTACATAAGGCTACAACTTGTCAACTTCAATACAAACTTACAACTTGTCAACTTCAATACAAACTTATAACAACGAGAAGCTTATACTTAGAAGCGTAAGCTAGAGTACACAAGTGTTTGTGGGGAATGATAGCTTCACGTTCTCTTATTTCTGCTGCCAAACAGCAAGGCGAAGTAAAACAAGATCCTAAAGAAGAGACCGGAAGCCAACGTGATCCACAAGCAATCCCACTTGCTCAATTGAGTAATACCTTGTTGTGCGAGTAACTTAGACCCTGTCTTCAAGCATGTGGACTCCGTTATCTTGGTTTTCAAAGATCTACTCAGAGTTTCAAGGAGCTTAATCTTCCTAGAATAAGACACACCTCCGAGAAGAGTACCGTCAAATACTTGGACTCCCTTAACAAAGCAACGTAACGGGTCATCAAACTCATTGATTAATACAGCCTCGTACGGATACTTGAGAGGTGAAATGTAATGAAACCATATCCAATAGACTGGTATCCGATCTCGGTTGACGTAGAATCCACTCAGCAGTAAACAATAAGCAACATAGGCAATAGTGACCATGTAACTTATCATGATATTCGGAACAACGCCGGATATGAAAGTAACGATAGAGGAACCAGACCAGAAGGAGGCGTAGATTATGAGGGAGTAAAAGAGGAAACCTTCTAACCCGCCGCTCAAACCAACGGTCCAGAATGTGATCGAGGCAAAGACTAAGGAAGGGGCAATTAGTTGAGGCAAGGACACCAAAGAGTGAGATATGACATAAGAAGATGTTCTGTATGCGTTGTGGGTTGTCTCTCTCAAGAAAATGTATCGTTCTTGAATAAAAACTGGGATATTGTCTAAACAACAGTAGAACATTGTGGGCACCACGAATGCAAAGAATGTCGATCTCTCTTGTGCACCTCTTGGAGTGTTGTCTAGATTCCAGTACACAGTGGCTAGGAGAATAGCAGTCACCATAACCATAGCAATCCGTGTTCCCATGAGTTCGGGCATCCGGATCCAGTTTTTCATGTACCGTTTGGCTAAGATGAGTGTTTCAAAAAATGATGGATTCGCATATGAAGATATTGATTCCATGGCAATGGGATTGACTGCAGATGTGCCTGAGACTAATTTGCCTCTTGAAACACTCGCATTGATCGCTTCTTTTAAGGATAAGCCTTGGTGGGGTGTGGTTTGTGGGGTGGCTCGAGCTGATTAGTTAAGTTTGAGCTTGTTATGCTCCCACTTTTTGTTGAATTCTACTAATTCTTTGGTTCCTTCAGTGGATACTTCCAGTTGTCGGATTAAATCAAGTGCGAACTCTGTGATGTTCTCTTTCTCAGGGATCGGATGACCAAAATCAGAGAAGAATCGAGATAGACTTGCTGGAGATCCATTGAACACACTCTTGCCGCGAGATAAGATGATAAACCGATCAAGCAATTCTACAATACGAGCACTTGGTTGATGGATCGACATAATCACAATGCTGCCACTCTTAGCTATTCGTTTAAGAACTTGCACCACCACGATCGACACCCCTACCAGAAATCGAATTTCTAGTTCGCGGATGTTACAATTCTCCCCCACCAATATAGATTCATCCTCGAATCTAGCACCAAACCAACAGTCAAGGATCTCCCATGCAACCAACACTGTGGCCCACACATCCTCCGACTAACAATGAGGACTCAATCTGGCCAATAACCCGCGTCTCTGACATTATACGCTCTCAACTCATGTATCTCCCTCACTCTCAGGTCTCGACCTTCAAGTCTTAGCGGCTCGCCATTGGGCCTCAGCCCTCCAACTACGGTATAAGGAAGTCAAAATCTTGCTCTCGGGCTGTCACCCTACAGCACGCCTTCGGATCGTCACCCAAAGTCGATATACCAATTATACCTTTAGGCCACAAATTCCCTCGAGATAACGGTACACAAGAACCTAACCGTCCCCTCATGAGTTGTTAGAGATCTCACATCTCTAGAGCAATAATTCTGAGCTCGACCGAGTACCACGCTGACCAGAACTACCTCTATGGCTCTCGCAGGCACATCACAATGGGCTACCAAAACGTCACAAAGACCCTAAATACGTCACAAAAATCCCAAACACGTCACGAAGACAACACAAACGTCCCGCAGGACCGCCACTAAGGCCCATAAATGTCCAAAAGGACCGCCACTAAGGCCACAAACGTCACCGGGACCGCCACCATGGTATCCGACGTCGTCACTTAGACCACCAACAAGGTCTCCAACGTCACCAAGACCACTACCACTGACCGGTGTCACCAAGAACTCTGTCACCAAGACCACCTTCAGGGCACCAAACATCACAAAGAACGCCCTACCACTGACAAGCGTCACCAAGATCTCTGTCACCAAGACCACTGTCAGGACACGAAACGTCACAAAGAACACTACCACTGACAAGTGTCACCAAGATATATGTCACCATGACCACTGCCACGGTACCACAACATCGCAAAGAACGCCCTACCACTGACAAGCGTCACCAAGATCTCTGTCACCAGGACCACTCTGAGGGCATGAAACGTCACAAAGAAACACTACCACTGGCAAGCGTCACCAAAATCTCTGTCACCAAGACCACTTCCAGGGTACCACCACATCATCAACAACGCTACAACTGACAAGTGTCACCAAGAACTCTATCACTGGGACCACTATCAGGGACAAACCGTCACTAAGACCCCTATCAAGGCACAAGCATCACCAAGACCACTCAATATCATGATACTAAACGTCACAAAGACCGCCAACCAGGCACACATCCCGCAGGATCATCACAAAGATCACCACACTTTCCACAAAACTTGCTATTTTTGGAAACTTTCTAATTATGGAAACCTTATTTTTATGGAAAATTTCTATTTATGGAAACTTCCAATTATAGAAACTCGAGCTATTTCTCTTTTCCATGAAAACACCAGCCAAAATAAAGAAATACTCATCTTATCAAATCCTTAAGTGCAATAAACACTTACAACTCCGAAACAAAAGAAAAACTTAACAAAACCAAACAAAACAGAAAGAATCTAAACTCCGGGATTGGTGCCCGACCCTTCTTTCGGCTGCACCTCTCCCACTGTCAAACGCGGAAACTTCGGACATTGTGGTCTAATATGTCCCACCTCCTTGTTGTAAAAGCACACTCGAATGTCATCTTTCGTCTCGCTCCTCTTGGGACAGCCTGCCAACCTGTAATCCATGCTCCTGCACCCATAGCATCCCTGCCCACCTTGGTTCGTTACTGACATGTCCTCCCGCTTCCTCTTATGCCCTTGCTCCGACTTGCTACCCTTTCCCTAAATGCTTTGCCCCAATATCTCTTCTAATTGCACAGTAGGGCTAACCATCCCTACCTGTGACCTCAAGTCATCCTCTATCCCAGCTTCAACCTCTACCAGCTCTGCTCTAGTAGTGTAACTCCTCACCCAGCACCAAATCCTCATATCATCACGCAGAGCCAACAAGAACCTCCGCACCTGAACCGCTTCTGGTTCTAAAGCCCGACCTGCATACACCACAAGCTGACTAAACTCCGCGTCTAGCTCCCGCACAGTACGGTTACCCTGAGACAACCCCAAGAACCGCGTTGAACTCTCTCATAAAGTTCATCCAAGTCATCTCACGCTCCACCCTCCGTGTCGTCATCGACCTCCACCAGACCCTCGCATCCCATGAAAGGTAGTGCGCTCCCAAGTCCACCTGATAGTGGTCGGGACACCGGAGCGACTGGAAAATATCCTCCATCCGCTCTCTCCACTCATCCGCTGCACTCGGATCTGTGCCTCCTGGGAAAAATACCGCATCCACATGCCGTAGCTGTACCAGCATCTGAACATACTGAGCATCCACTACCTCGGCCCCTGCTTGCACACCCGCCTGCACTTCCACTACAGGCTGCACCACTGGACCTCGTCCACCAACCAATGGCGGCACTACTGGAACCTGCCCACCATCCACTGGCGGCACAACTGTTAGAAGTCGCGCCAAAACCTGAGCTAGCAAGCCCGCCAAGAAATCCTCTCTACCTGGAACACCCTCCGCTGCAACCTCCACTCTCCGGCGACACCGTGGCCGACACCGGGCCCATCCGCCCTGCTGATACCACCACCAGCTAGGTCTCCAGACACACTAGGATGAACCTGCGACTCTGCCACCTCCTCACTGGCCATGCTCTGGGTCACACTCTCACTGACCTCAGGAACCCGTCCCCGCCCACGGTCACACCCACGACCACGACCACGACCACGACCAGCAGCTCCCACACCTCTAACCATCTGTATCACCAATAACAGAAAGGCTAAGCAAACAAAACGATCCTAACTACACAAAGAACACAACTCAACGTGGAATCACAAAGTAGAGGATGATACTAGGACTCCATACCACAAACAAATTGACTAACTACTCATAGACAATTCCATCACACAACAACATGCATCTAACAACAGGAAAATAATTCAACCAATTAAATTCCTAAACCGCTCTAAACCCACTTAACCATCTTAGAACCATAAGGACTGTGATACCAAACTGAAACCTGACCCGTTTTTTAAAAATAATAAATACAATATATAATTAAGCATCCCATACTACTTAATTAAACCAACCCAAACCACAACTCCTCATTAAACCAATAACAACCAATATGCACAGGGGAAACATACCAACAATACAAAATCAATACATCATCAATACAATAACATTTCTAACCATTCTATTCATCAACCCAGCATAACACTAACGAAGGTTCCAACATAAACAATATATCAAACAACACACAAACGAGACCCTAGATCATCTTCCTGCTCATCGTCATGATTCCGCATCACATACCTACACACCACAAACAACAATTGAGATGCGTAATTATTATCATAAATACTTGGTGAGGCGATCCTTCCATCTACTGGGCTATACACACAAGCAACTGAGATTCCAATGTTTAGCAAACCACAAAAACAACACAACAAACTAGGAAAACACGCAACAGAGAAGTTGGTGTCGACCGACACTAGAGTGGTGTCGATCGACACTGACCCCAACATGGTGTCGATCGACACCGACTCTACAACACGATATGCACGGAACCGAAAGTTGAAGATCCGCTTCCCAAATCCTCCAAATCGTCCAAAACCCATCCAAAACTCCTGGAAACTCCTGGAAACTCCTGGAAACCACCATCCAACCACAAATACACAAGAATACAACACAAAAAACCACAAAACAAGCAGAACAAAAGATTCTCAGACTTAGATAAGCCATGGTCATGCACGCATCTTAGCCAAAATAATGAGATCTATGCCCAAACGACGAAGCTACCACCACGTCCCTAGCCTTGGATCCACACTCTCCAGGAAGAAACTCTCTGACAGATCAAACAAATCTCCCTAAAACCTCAAGAACAGGCTATGGAACACTCTTTTCTTCTTTTCTCTATAAACTCTCAAAAACGGCTAAAATGGACAAAGGAAGTCGAGTTCTCCCTTTTAAACTCGAGTTTAGGGCTTCCCTAAACCAGCTACGCGAACCGGAGAATTGAAATTGAACCGATTTGACCAACTACGATTGGTGTCGACTGACACCACTAGGAGTGTCGATCGACACCCCTACCAGAAATCGAATTTCTGGTTCGCGGATATTACAAAAGTCGACTACAATCTTTGTGTGGGAATCCTTCACCTTGATGGCTATGAGTTTTATGTGAGGGAGGACCCACCTGTTCTGTTACGACTATGCTTGTATCAACCGCCATTAGGATGTAAGCTCATGTTTGCCTTTTTTCCAAAATGTACAAGCTTTGTGTAGGACTCCTTAACCTCTATGGCTGAGGGTTTCATGTGAGGGAGGACCCACCTGATTTGTTGCGATATTGCACATATTATATATGAGTCCTGGTAGCTTCACCCACCATTATGAGAATTGAGCCAGAATCTGTATCAATCCTTGATCAAATTTTCTTGAACAATCTCCTGTTGGCGAGAACCCCATCCCTTAATCCCCCATTGTACAACATTTGTAAAAGCTCGGTTGATATATTGCAAGAGCCATCGATGATCACTTGCTGATCGAGGAAGACACAGAGCATGTCTTCAAATGCGCTTCCACCATGGTCCCAACAGATCTTTGAAGCTTTGCTAGCCTCTCAAAGACTTACACCTCCTTAGAAAACTCATGAAACTAATATCTTTTAATGCCTTGTAACCTTATTAAGCATTGTAATTGTTTAAGTTTACTTTGTATGAACTCTCCTCTTTGAGGATTTAACTTTAATGAAAGCTTGTTTGACCAAAAAAATAAAACATACAAATTCATGTTTCAATCAATAATTAACACTTGAAAAAAATCATAATTATTTACAAACAGATCTACGCTAATTGTCTACTAAGTGATTATGGTAGACAATAATGTTCTCAACATATCTACACTATTGTTAATGATTGGTGCACAACTAGACCATTGTGATGTTTCAAAATTCACTATTTGTCAAAAGTGTGTTGTAGTTGAGATGATTTCTTATGTACTACTTGATTTCTTAGACCATTTTCTCTGCTAGAAAATCAGAATAGACAATCGTTCCTATTGCAAACTCTCTCTCTTCTCTCTCCCTGAACACCAACTCCAGATATTAGTATAGGTGTGGTTTCCTTTAGTTGTTATACCCAGACGGTTCAAATCTCATTTTTCTAGTGAAATTGCCGGTTGTTTTCTCTTTTTGTTTGGTTGTGCTTCGCCGTTTGTAGTAACATTTTCTAATACCCTATTGGAGCAATATAAATAAATTTTCCTAAAAAGGATTTTGTCTCCAATTCACAATCCTAAACTCATTCTAGGATTCCAAGTTAGTTCTGATGTTTCTCTAAGCAATAAAGCAAAGCTTCCCACCTTTGTCTCTCAAGACTTTACTGCTTTATAGATGCGACATAGGGAAAACACCAACGCCACAATGTAGTGATTGATTTTTCCCTCCATTTGTTTTTTTTTGACATATCTCATTCTCGCAATTAGAGCGTGGGTCTTTATATCAACTTTCTCTATCTATTGATGGAATGGATATTGGCTTTCCAAATTTGAGTTAGTTCTCGAACTTTTGTAATTGGTAGTTCTGTAAAATTCTAATGGCTCGTTTATTGAGCTCTATGGTTCTATTGTCCAATCACAATTAAGTCATCCCACCAATTCCAGGGATAAGGTTAACCTCACCGAGTTTTCAACTGGTAACACCGAATTGGAGAGACATTATTTAACTTATTCTACATGGATCAAATAACATAACCATTCGCCAACACTGACCCACCCAGCACTTGCTTTCCATTATGCATAGTTTATCTCTTAATTTCTAGTTTTTTTGTTGTTAGAGCATTTTCATCGAGAGTCTTCCCATGAGTATCAAAGAAATAATAATGAAAAAAAATAAAAAGAAAGAGAGAAAAGATTTAATTCACTTGGGAGATAATTTGAAGCATATATGAGAGAATAAATCTACACCTATTTTAATTTTATTGGTGTTGAACAATAAATTTAATTCAATAATAAAATAATATATATATATATATTAAAAAAACTTTAAGATCTATATATATTTAATTATATATATATATATATCTATATATATATTTTAGATCACTATATTTATAACATCACACACGTTTTTTTTAATGATATTTTCTTTCTTGAAACAAACTAACCAATGCGTGGAAATTTTCAAATTACACATTAAAAAGTGGCTCCAATTTCATTCTGATTTTAAGTGCTTTAAATATATATGTCTACTCCAGTGTTCGTCATTAATTGTGTGCAGAAATGTTTGAATTTTCTATGTTGATTAGTCAAAATTGATTTACTTTGTAGTTTGGAGAACACATTAATCACGTTATAATTCACACAATTATAAATTATTCTATTTTTATTCTATCTGTAATTCAAACACTTACAATATCGATGAATTTTCAAAATACCGTTTTGTATGTCACTTTTCAAACATACCCGTTCATGGTGTTCATTTTTAAAAACATATTTTAATATATAAAATGACTAAATTTTGAATCATAAACTCCAAATATTAAATCATACCCCGTGAAAACTATACCGTAAATATAAAATAGAAAATCCAAATCTAGATAAAAAAAAATTAAAAATTAATTTAACATATTGTAATTGTAAAAAAGACAAAAATAAAAATGTTAAAAAAGAATATTTTTGAAAATAGTATTTCAAAAAAGAAATAATTTCTAACAAATTCTCCACAATATTCTTGAATTTAAATTTAACTACTGAACTTCGAATCAAAGATATATTTGTATTTTGAAATATCCCAGAAAGATACTAAAAGATGAAACGATTACATAAGGCTACAACTTGTCAACTTCAATACAAACTTACAACTTGTCAACTTCAATACAAACTTATAACAACGAGAAGCTTATACTTAGAAGCGTAAGCTAGAGTACACAAGTGTTTGTGGGGAATGATAGCTTCACGTTCTCTTATTTCTGCTGCCAAACAGCAAGGCGAAGTAAAACAAGATCCTAAAGAAGAGACCGGAAGCCAACGTGATCACAAGCAATCCCACTTGCTCAATTGAGTAATACCTTGTTGTGCGAGTAACTTAGACCCTGTCTTCAAGCATGTGGACTCCGTTATCTTGGTTTTCAAAGATCTACTCAGAGTTTTCAAGGAGCTTAATCTTCTAGAATAAGACACACCTCCGAGAAGAGTACCGTCAAATACTTGGACTCCCTTAACAAAGCAACGTAACGGGTCATCAAACTCATTGATTAATACAGCCTCGTACGGATACTTGAGAGGTGAAATGTAATGAAACCATATCCAATAGACTGGTATCCGATCTCGGTTGACGTAGAATCCACTCAGCAGTAAACAATAAGCAACATAGGCAATAGTGACCATGTAACTTATCATGATATTCGGAACAACGCCGGATATGAAAGTAACGATAGAGGAACCAGACCAGAAGGAGGCGTAGATTATGAGGGAGTAAAAGAGGAAACCTTCTAACCCGCCGCTCAAACCACGGTCCAGAATGTGATCGAGGCAAAGACTAAGGAAGGGGCAATTAGTTGAGGCAAGGACACCAAAGAGTGAGATATGACATAAGAAGATGTTCTGTATGCGTTGTGGGTTGTCTCTCTCAAGAAAATGTATCGTTCTTGAATAAAAACTGGGATATTGTCTAAACAACAGTAGAACATTGTGGGCACCACGAATGCAAAGAATGTCGATCTCTCTTGTGCACCTCTTGGAGTGTTGTCTAGATTCCAGTACACAGTGGCTAGGAGAATAGCGGTCACCCATAACCATAGCAATCCGTGTTCCCATGAGTTCGGGCATCCGGATCCAGTTTTTCATGTACCGTTTGGCTAAGATGAGTGTTCAAAAAATGATGGATTCGCATATGAAGATATTGATTCCATGGCAATGGGATTGACTGCAGATGTGCCTGAGACTAATTTGCCTCTTGAAACACTCGCATTGATCGCTTCTTTTAAGGATAAGCCTTGGTGGGGTGTGGTTTGTGGTGTGGCTCGAGCTGATTGGCTAAGTTTGAGCTTGTTCTGCTCCCACTTTTTGTTGAATTCTACTAACTCTTTGGTTCCTTCAGTGGATACTTCCAGTTGTCGGATTAAATCAAGTGCGAACTCTGTGATGTTCTCTTTCTCAGGGATCGGATGACCAAAATCAGAGAAGAATCGAGATAGACTTTCTGGAGATCCGTTGAACACACTCTTGCCGCGAGATAAGATGATAAGCCGATCAAGCAATTCTACAATACGAGCACTTGGTTGATGGATCGACATAATCACAATGCTGCCACTCTTAGCTATTCGTTTAAGAACTTGCACCACCATAAACGCGTTGGTGGAATCTAGCCCGGACGTAGGTTCGTCAAGAAACAAAACGATAGGATCGTGGATAATATCGATTCCTATTGAAACACGTCGTCGCTCTCCACCAGAGACTCCACGGTGTCCCTCATCTCCGATCACAGTGTCCACCGCATTTCTGAGCCCTAATTGGTCAATTAGGGTTTCAACACGTTCCATCTTCTTGGATTTGGACAAGGTTCTTGGAAGACGAAACTCGAAGCGAAAAACTAAGGTTTCTTTAACGGTAAGCATCGGAAAAAGAAGATCATCTTGCATCACATACGCTGATATAACTTTCAACAATCGAGATTGCAAAATCTTCTCTCCGTTAAGTGTTACTGAGCCTTTCAACCTCGTCTCCGCAACCCTCCCCGCTAATGCGTCGATCAAAGTGGACTTCCCTGCTCCGCTTGCACCAAGAACGGCTAGAATATCGCCGTCACAAGCCTCACCGGAAACATCATCGACTAGAGTCTTCACGGAGCTTTTCCGTGAGAAACCAAACCCCTGACGAAGTGTGACATCGTATTCAAGATTGTTAAAGGCTAATACGAACGGTACTGGTTGTACGTGTAAGGCTTCGACATCTATCGTGTGATGAGCTGGATCGTCGCTTCTAACGGGGTTGCCAGAATCTTCCTTCCGGAAACTGTCGCAGTCTTTTAGCAACTCGGCTAGCGTAGGTGATCCGATGGGAGAGATATTGTTGTCTGACGACAAAACGATACGTTGCATCGTAATGTTTTTTAGAGCTAGAGTGATAGTGTTTAGTTTTTAGTAAGGAATCAGAAAGCTCCAATCCCAGAACAGCTGTCTTTTTTTTTTTTTTTTAATGATGAGTGTAACTTGTTTATATATTGAGTATCCTATTATATTAATTGAGAAGTATAAATATGAAACTAACCTTAAAATATATAAAAAATTACATTCAATTGCCATTAGATTAATTAATTAATTAAATAAATATAATTAATTAAAAAATAAAAACATGGACAAATCAAATATAAAAACATCTAGAAAAATAAAAAAAATCTATTCAAATCAAAACTAATTTGTAATTGAAAAAAACTAAAAAAAATTAACTGCTAAGATTTTTAAAAAATGATAATTTTTTTAAGTAGAGTGTATTTTATTCTTTAATCTTATATTGTCATGCCATTGATTTCAAATAATTATTAGTTAAAAAAATATATTTTCTCTCTCTAATAAATTATGAACGAAAATTAAATTTTTTAAAAAAAATATAAACAAATCAGAATTTCAAATTTTTAAAGATTTTCTTAAATATAATTATTATAATTATTTTTAATAACTAGATTTTAAAGATTTTCTTAAAATTTCAAATTATGATTCTCCTATCATTTTTATTTTATTTTATTTACAAATTGTTTTGAATTTTCATATAATACTTATGATTAATAAAATGTAGATTTTTCTGCATATGTTGTGAATTTTTAAAAACAAAGATATATTACTCGATCTGTGAAAATAAAATGTGTGTTTCAATTTTCACATTGGCGGGTTGATAAAACTAAATTTATATAGCTCATAAATTAATAAATTTTATTTGTTCATAACTATAATATTAAAATTACTACTTCGTATTTCACAAAATAATAATGCAAATACAACAAACTAACAATATAAAATTGTAATATACATCAAAAATAAAATACTATAATATTCTAAAATAATTAGTATTCTAAAAAGCAAATATAAATTTACAGAAAAACAAAATAATTTTCTTAAAAAAATATAACAATAACTTTTAAAAAAATGTTGACCCGTGCTATAATTGGTGTTGTAAACTTATCATTTTATATATAAAATATCTGATAATATCATCATTATACTAATGATTTGTGTTTGTGAAGCATGAAGGTGCCACGAAGTTATTAATAGCTTAATGTGTGTGGTTTGTAGAACTCGACAATGAGCATCATCATTATTTAGAATAGATGATTTCATATGTAGTTTCGTTTTCGACATAAATGTATTGAGGAACTAGAAATCGTGATTTACGTGGTTATTGAATTTATGATATAAGCCTTAATTAGAAGAAATGCAATTTGGCTTCTCCAACGCGAGTTGCGTTTAAATATAAGCTTCTATGGGAGTCAACTACAGTTTTTTTTTGTTTTTTTTTTGTTTAAAGCTATATATATGTTCTAAATAAAAACATGTTTAAAGTGGAGATAATTGGTTTGTGTATTTTAAATAAACTAGTAAAAATAAAAATGTTCTATGTTTCACAAGCGGATGAATTTAGTAGATGTTATAAACCACCCTTTCAAAAGCTGTTTTAACTAGTATGAACTATTATTCTAGTTTCTTCAAATACGTAAGACTGAATATAAACTATGGAAATAGTAAGAAATTGATAACACCACAAACAAAACAATCATATATCAATTTTAATAGGGCTGCCTGTCCCCATGTAATGTATAGCGTTTCAACTAGGTTCCCCTATACTTTCAGTATTTATCAAATTCTACCTATAAGATTTATGTTCTACTCAATTTCACTCAGATTATATAAACCTACTCAATTTGCGTTTTAAAATCGATGACCGACTAACTTTTTTTCATTTTGTTTTGCTTCATTATACATATTCTTATTCTTATTCTTCGTCTTATGCTTCTGTTTCATCGTATGTGGTAGTAATTGAAGTCGGGAATCTAAATGCCCTCGTTGGTCAGAATCAAGCATTACCCATACAAAAATGTTGTAAGTGTTGCTATTCTCTTACCTAAGTTGTTATTGATGTTGGATTTGTTTGAAATTGTCAAGAATTGATCGAATTTGGAAACGTGAATTATCGATTTTTAAGGCAACTGAGAAGCTTTATTGGTTTTGGTTAATTGGGTAGATTTATATAGTGTGGGTGTTACTAGGTATAGAATATACATTGTATAGGTAGAAATGGGTAAAGGCTGAAAGTACAGGGGAAACCTAGTTGAAACGCTATATTATAGGGGACTATTACAAACACCCAATTTAATATTCGCCTAAGTTTATACACACAATAACAATGATATGTATATAAGTCAAGAGAATTTAAGTTCACAATGGGTTTTAGTATCTAAACTTAGCTAATCATGCAACTTAAAGTAAACAATTGAAAACAAGTCAAGAGAATTCAATTCTAAAAAGACTAACAAGACTGCAATTAAATCAAAGCGGGAAAAAAAAGCAAATTACTCAACAATAACTAAAAGTGAATCCTCGGGTTTAAGCAGCCGATTACGAACGATAAAGACATAGAATATGGCGTTTCACAAAGCTTCTAACAAGCAAATATCCTTAGGCCATAAAACACTAAACATGACCAACACATTTCCATGCTATTAATCAGTTTACCAACCAATCAATAATTAACTTCTTACAAAGACAATCAATTGACTAATAAGCATTATAATCAAGTTTATCTATCCACTAAGCATCCTAGTCAACAATTTCCAAAAGCAAAGAATGCAGAACACTTAAAAATTTTGGTTCGGGAATTTCATCAAACATCTTTTGTTCATGAAATTCCTAAAGTCTAAAATCAACATGATCAAGGCTAATCTAGCTTTATAAATAACTAATAAGTAAAGATTCTCTAAGATCCAACCTTAAACTCCATATCCAAACTCGTAAATCATCCTAATCTACCTTAACCCAAAGATTCTAAAAAACTATTCATTCATGGTTATGATCACACAAAATAATGGTTTTATATTTGTGAAATCATAATTAGAGATTGTAGAATAGAGATTTTAGTAAAACTCCTGTGACTCCGGTATTTACGAGTTTAGTAAAACACGGTTATTGGTTTATAAAATAAAATCTGACAGTTTAACTGAATGTCTAATTTGGATGAATTTAATAGACTGAGTGGAATTAAGAAGTTTTAATTAGTTTAGAGTGAATTGGGTAGAGTAAGAGCATCATGATCCTAGTTGAACACTTACTATACAAGATCAGAATTGCTACAAGCAGCCCTTAAAGTTTATTAATAACTAGTAGTTTCCCATGAGTCATTTCCCACAGAGAGAGACAGTACAATTGGAAAGTTCTATAAATTTACACGAGAAGAAGCAAACTCGACTAATATTACATTACGTGTTTAACAAGAAAAGATCACAAAAACTTTCACAAGTCACTTATAATTTATTATGTATTGGTCACATATGTGTTTTATAATAAAAATAAAATAGACTCTCAGCTATCATATTATATCTCTTTTTTTAATTATCATGTTAGCATTTTGTTAGTTCATTAAATTTTTGTATTAAATTCTAATAGAAGTTCTCAAGTTTTATATAGTTTTTTTATCTTCCTTTCAAACATCTAAAACATTATATAATACTATTAATATAAATAAAATATTAAAAAAATATGAAAACGGATTTCATATTTAATGCTGTATATTTATTTTTTTGTCTCTAAAATAGATTGTTAATAAGTTTTTAATTAATAATTTAAATAAAATTAATAAACTTTCTATATTAAAATTGAATAAAATGACACATGTCAACAAATTATGGACAAGTGGCAGTTTTTTTGGATTTTGTGAACCTTACTTTATTTTATTATCTAAGATATTGTAGTGCATCTTTCAAATTCAAAATTTTAACTACATAAACCTAGCGTAAGACCAATTAGATACCTTGAGCAATTTAGATGATATGAAAAACATGCTTTTCATACTTTATAAAATGTAAACTTTGATTGTGGAAGACCTTTGTTTAAGTGGTCAAAGGTTTAAAAGCTTCTACAGAATATTTTGGGGTTTGATTCTTAAACAATGCAGTTTTTTTCAGTTTATTAACGCAAAGTCTATTGGATGTTTTAGAGGAATGTATGAAGAGTAATCCATGGTGGTCTTGTGTGATTCGGGAGACCATGTTCATCCGATGTTTTACACTTAGAATTACTTGTCATATATGGATCCATTTATTGCAAAGAGAACTGCATCGTGGAATGTTTGTTTGTAGAAGTATATATGCTGCAGGTAAATAGGTAATCAATCATCATAATAGGATATACTGGATGAAACTTGTAATAATTATGTAAGTGAAGAAAATAAATGGAAAATTTAACTACCATAAATGATGGTTTTCGATACAAATGCTTGGCGTAGCACGATTGTTTCAAAAGAACCAAAAAGAGAAGAAACAAAAAAATCCTAATTAAGAACATATAAAGGATTTGTGAGTTTTAACTTCAGATTCTTGAATAAAAAAAAAAAAAAAAAAAACTGTTCTTACTGTCCCAGATTATAAGAGTTTGTACCAGATTAAGTGAATTTCTTGAGACAAAAACGTGAAATGTAGGCGGGAAAGAAATGAGGAACATAAACAAACCAAATTAGTATTGAGAATAAAACAACAGTACACACAACATCAATTCTGCAGTTAGGGGCAAGTAGTGATAAACTTTCCTTCATGCTTTATTTGGAAACAAAAGAAACGTACATTAATGTAAACACACATTAAAACCAACGAAAACAGCAGTCACTCTTTTTTTGTTCTTTGGTAGCAATGGCAGTGGTTCTCGCTTCCCTCAACAACCCCTTTACATACATGTTGACCCTTGTATGTGCTTCTGCAACATTTAGTGCAATCAACGTTCGTACCAGGGAACGGGTCTGGGCCGCACTCGTCTAAGAACGTGAAGCATGCAGGTTCAGCATCGCTCTTCAGGATTTCTGCATGTTGACAAATCATCATGATCGTTTTACAAGATAATTAAAAAAAAAAATGTAAGAATAGTAGAGAACATCCAAAGTTCTTACCAGTGGTAGCCATGAAAAAGACAACAAAGAGAACGGTGAAGCAAACTGAGTTGATGTTCTTTGCCATTTCTTTTGGTTTTGCTTTGCTTTGTCTTAACTTTAATATTGGTGAGACATTCCATATGTCTGCTAATATCTATTTATAGTTCAAAGTTGTAACCTTGTTATCATTGTTTAATCTACCTTTCCGATTTCCTAAGTACATAATGTCGCCATAATTTGTTATTATATGGAAAAAAAATGTACTTGACTTAGAGAATTAACCAAAAGGAAGCTCCAAGTTGTCTTCCTCGTCGTTGTAACCACGATTATATAAATATGACTAATTTGATCCACCAATTTTATAGCTTTTTCAAAGTAAGCTATTTTTTTTTTGATACACTACAAGAAATATGTACATTGTTAGCGCGAAAGAACATATAACATAGCGTTATCATAAATACTGTGACATCGGCAATCATGGTAGACACCCCACATACTATAACGTTTTGACATGCTTTAATAGATAGTTACATACGATAGCATTTTCATATTATAGCGTTAATCAAATGCTATACATTTTATGATAGCAAAAAATTAGTGTTATTTTTTGTTATATATATTTAATAATTTGTATAATTGAATCCTATTTTACAAAATTTATTTAATTGTATTTATATATAATTTTTATATTTCATAAAATTATCAACATACATAAAATTAATATTACATTAACCAAAAGAGGTCTTACATAAAATCAAGTCTTACATAAAATCAAGTGCCACCAATCTTAATTAAAACAAAATTAAGATGACCAAAAAGAATAGAGACAAACTTCTAAGAACATGTACATATGTAACTCATCCAAAGTGAGGAGATATAGAAGGTACATGGAGCTGTAGATCATCATGTTCTTGGACAAGGCTAGGATCTCTACGATTTCTTTAGATTGATCTTGGAACCTTACAAGTTTTAAGGATAATACGACATGACAACTTCAAAAGCGTTGGACATCCTCATTCTTCTATTGATACAAGGAAATAAAAGGGGCCACAGAAAACCTTTTCTAATAAGTGGGATGATCTTCCAACTGCAAAATTAAGGACTAGATCATAGAGGCAAAGAGAGAAAGACTCACAGATAAAACTAGCAATGGAGAAAGAAAAGACACTAAGCTGAAAGTATTTTAGAAGCTGCACATTTAAGTAAATGTCAAACCAAGTGCAGCAATACAAATTGATAGGAAGCGGACTCTCTAGCCAAGAGTTTCAAGGTCTTGTTTAGTAACACAGTATAACAACAAAAAAACCTAACCTTGTGTCCTAGCATTTCTGGCTCTTTTATCCCCTTTCTTCAACCAAAAAAAAAAAGAAAATGAGAATAAGAACAACAACACAACAGAAAAAGTTTAAGCAGCTCATACGAATCGATTAAAAGATAAATAAGCTCATGAGCTTCAGTAGCAACTCTTCATCACTAAATTTAATTGCTACATGAGAATAATATTATTAATACAACATCAATCACACTGAAAGAATGAAAAAAAGAAGCGAGGACCTTGAGAGTGGAAAAGCTTCCGACTTAAGGTTAAAATTTGCTCAAACACCAACTACAATTTACATTAGCAAACGAATCCAGCATTTGATTAAATTTCACAAGTATACACAAACTCATCATAGAGGTTAAAACAGAGGTGGGATCCTAACATCATTCATACTCAGTTACTCACGAATTAAAGTGATGACTCTTCAACACCCTTTTATTCCAGCTCAGCTGCATCTAATACAAAAAGCCGAGCACAACTTAACTAGAAACCACAAATTTGAATTATAGCTTCACCATGACTAGACCAAGTCGAATCTGGATTTCTCGCTTTCGTTGGTGTAGACCCACTCGAATATGGATTTATGATCTTTTAGATGGCTCCAGATTTGAATCTAACAACATCTTCTAAGAAATCGCTCTCTCTCTCTCTCTTCTCTGGGCTGGAACAAGATGAGTGTTGAATGTTGGGTGTGGAGAGATGAAGATAGAAATTAAGTGTGGGAGGTAAAATGTCTAATATTTGGCTAAGTGATATGTTAGGTCTGATAGATTTTATATCTTTACTCTTTAGGGATTTCGAGAAAGAGGGGAAATGTAGTGTAAAAGGCAAAAAGTCTAAATTTTAACTAAGTGTTAGGCGGAACAAGTGATTTTAGTTTTCCGCCTAGTGAAATTCTGTCATAGCGTTAACAAAATGCTATAATATAATAACTAAAATTTCAAATCATCTTCAATAGCAGTTCAGCAAACCGTGCTATCAATGTGGACTTTTTTGTAGTGATAATTCAGTGTAAATTCTCAGGCCTAAACTAAGCTATTATTTACATAGAAATATTTGATATATTTGTACAGTGTTCAAGAAATCGCTAGGCAGTATGTGGTGATGACCCAGCGCCTACTGCCTATAACACATAGTCAGAATTTTAGGAGTTTTTAGGCGGTTTAGACATTTACAATACGAACATTATATTTATGATATTATATGTAAAATTATGTAAAAATATATGTTAGAAGAAATAAATAATAATAAATCATAAACTAAAATTAGTAAAAATACATTTATTTAATTTAGATTAATAACATATAAACATTTATAGATATGTATATGAATATAAAACTTAAAAATTTAAATATATGTAACTAAAAATAAAAATATATATTAAAATAATATTATGTGATTTTAGGCGGTCTAAACGGTTGTCTAGGTGTCTGCTGAGCGCTTAACGCCTAGACGACCGCCTAGAGAACTTTCTTACAAAATAATATAAACAAGGACAATTTTTTTGTTAAAGTTTTGAATAACAATTCTAACATTACTTTGATTTCAGAAAATATGGTGGTGGATACGAAAGATTGAAAATAAGTTATTTGACCATCTACACTTAATACCTATTAAAAATATTATAAGAAGAAAAAATGTACGATATTTATCAATTATGTTTTTAGTTATATTTTATTTCCAGGTCAACTCTACATGTATATATATTAAATAATTAACAAAGAGAGAAGGTCTTCGATGTCTATTAAATTAAATATTTAATATATAATAACTGTTTTTGTAATATTTTACATATATATATATATATATATAATAATAATAATAATAATAATAATAATAATAATAATAATAATAATAGGGATAAGGAGAAAAGAAAATAAGTGAGGTGGCGATTAGGGTTTTGGGAGTGCACGAGCAAGATGCGATAATGGAGACATTGGTGAGCGGCGTAGGCCCCCGAGGATCCACCTGATGGACAAGGATCTTGGGTGGCTCGAGTGAAGGGTACGAATGCGGGGGGGGGGGGGTGATGATCGATTTGTTTAGGAGAGGGTACGGCTGGAGTTCCCGAATGCAGAAGATGGAGAACCAGTGGTCACGATAGGTACTGAAGTCCTGGAGGCTATGAATGGTTTGTGGGAAAGGTGTATGCTTGTTAAAGTGTTGGGGGTGAATGTTTCGATTGCAGCCTTGAGCCGCAAGTTATGCGAGTTGTGGAAACCAAAAGGAATGATGTATGTTATGGATCTCCCTCGTCAGTTCTTCATGATCAGATTTGAGTCCGAGGAGGAATACATGGGAGCCCTTACTGGCGGTCCATGGCGAACATTTGG
>NC_141883.1:10398486-10422694 GCF_030686135.1 Camelina sativa | reverse complement strand
ATATGTTATTTGCAGATCTTAATTTTGTGATGATACCCCAGCTTGGTCTTCTAAAAAAAAAACATAGTGTACTTTAAATATGTTGTTTTTGCCAATGTTTTGGGTTAAAAGCATTTGATAATATATATCTATGTATATGTTATACTTGTTATATATGTTTTATATCATGTTTTAAAATTGTAACTCCAGTTGATAATATACCTTATGAGATATGCTACACAAATCATATGCCACTTTCGTAACGGCTTACATATCATTTTTTCTATATTTCCTGACCATTGATTTTGTTTTTTTTTGTTAGATTATTTTTTTTTAAATTCTTTCTCATAGTTTTCCCAAAAAAAAATGTGCCCCTTACAATGTCTATGTTTTAGATCAAAACTTTTAAGTTAAGTTAAGTTAAGTAATTAATCTTCTCTTTCTTATAAGTAAATGTTAACAATAAATCTTTATGGTATATGTTTCTTATCAACTAATGTTTCACTTCAATTTTATTTTCATGTTTAGATTTTTATAAATACAACTACATAACTTGTTTTTTACTCTACCATGCATTAAAAAATCTTACTTACATTCTAAAACTCATTAACCCATTCTAAATTTTGAAATATAATCATTTTTGGTTATAATTATAATAATAATATTATTACTAAAATAAATTTATAGTATTATTTTTATTATTTTAAAATTTTTATTTATTTTACTTAATTCATTTTTAGATAGTTATTATTTTATTATTTACAAAAAAATATATTATTGTTTATACTATTTTAAAATTTAATTAATTTTAGTTAATTCGTTTTTTATTTATTTTTACTATTATTAATTACAAGTAATAAATATGCAATGAATGAATATTAAAAATAGTATTTTTTATGCAAAAGAAAATTGATTAGATGGATGCTGATGTGGAGGAAGGAGAAGTGAGCAAATTTAACTTTATATATATAGATATATATAGCATTAATTTTTAAATAAACGTGTACTTTAAAAATTTAAAAAAAAAAAACAAAAAAATGTTCATTTCTTTTTATGTTTTTTTGTTCTCAATTTAGAATTATTCAATAAAATTACTATATTGTTCAATAAATGGAATAGAAATAAAACTTCATTAGAACATATGAATAGAAATGTGAATTACCAGTACTTTTTGTAATCATCATCATTAATATGTTATCCCACAAATGATTTCTTTAAGGTAACTATTATCCCACAAATGATTAAATGATCAATTTTGTCCTTTATTTCTGTAAAAAAATTAATCATATCATTTTATAAAAGTGGAAAATGAAAATTTATTAAATGTTATACTCTAAAAATAGAAAAAAATGAATTAATAGTGCTATTTCACATTATTTTAGATATGGATATTGCTTTATTGGAACAAGCGGAACAAAACTAATCATTTAAAGGCGTATGTAGCTTACTTGAACTAGCTGAATGCTATAGGGATTAAGGCCTGCAAGTGTCTGGCGAGCAAACTCATCGTCTCGTAACCATGAAAACCTATCATCTGAATCAATATTAGAAAGTAAGTTGCGTTGTAGGCTAGTGAGTATATATAGTTGGAATAATATAATGGATGACTAAAAAGGGTAGGTATACTGTTAATGAGAACTGGGGCTTCAAACTGGAGAATATCATCGCTAGCTTCAACACCAGCTCTGACGAGTCTCGGGAGCAAAGGTAAAAGGCCAGCATCTTTAGGAAGATCGATGCCTTCTTCAAAGAGATTTTCAATGGCCTTGAAGTGTGGAAAAGGCAAATGGGGATCCATCAGAATAGACTCTAGCTGTGGGATCACGGAGGGAAGAGCAGCCAAGATGGCCTTGGCGGTGAATGAAGTGCCCTTAGCTGAAGAGAACTCCTCGTCCCTCGGGACATAGAAATTAAGCCCGTAGCGTTGCTCTGAGGAGGGGTCAGAATCACAAGGTTCGCGACCAGTTTTGCAACGCCTTGGATATGGATGTGAGGGGCCTCCAATTACCGGACGAGGATCAGTTTCAGGGTTTCCCAAATCGTTGTACATGTCATAGTCATAAACACGCTCATGCATGGTAAATTCACCAACTTGCTCGCGATTCTTGCCTTGTAAGTTCTCTAGCTCCTCCTTCCGAAACTGTTTAAGAGGCTCCGGGGTTTGGGAAGGCAAGTAGGACTTGTTGGAGAAGAATATCCGCATGGCTGGGTCAACGGACTTCGGGGCGATCCATGAGTCACATGTAAACGTAACGGACCCGTTAGGTAACTCAAGCTCCATCTCCTTGAGGAATATCTCTTTATGGTATCGGTTTTGAACTCTGATAGCCCCCACGGTTCCAAAGTCTTCAGGCACCTCAAACACGCACTCGTACTTCTCATGAGGGACTTCGGACCATATACGTTGTGCGTAGTCTTTTACCGGATCCTTCTCCATCCCTGTCACTGACATATGTATACATGGATGACATTATTGATTATATATATATATATATATATATATTAATTAACCTACTCTTAGTTCACTTCATGTATATTCTCTAGATGTGCTAGCTAGGTACTTATTTTCAAAAATTAACGTATGATAAATCATGTAGTAACGCATCTTGTAATGTTACTAAAAAAAAATTTCATGTCTCTAGTACTGGTTGAGAAGCACATGCATAGTCCAAGTTTTTTTCTTTAGGCCTCTAGTTCTGTCACAAATGCTTATATCCCATTTACTTTAAATTTAAACTTAAAATAAACCAGTTAACGAAAGGAAAAAAAAACTATGTACTCACGCGGGTCCATCTCGGTGCTAATAAGCTCGACAAGAAGTGATCTGCCACCGAGATCAGCTAAATGATCGTCAAGTCTCGGCAAAGTTACGCCATCCAGCAACGATTCTTTGGCCGTTATAAATCCCTTTACTTTGATTTTCTTAACGGACTTTTTCATTATATCACCTATCTTTTCAATATTAAACCGTGAGGCAGTGACCTTACATCGTCCTCTGAGGTTCGGACGAGGCAGCTTGTCTCGACGTCCTGGGGAGATGGGGTTAATGAGTGCTGGTGGTTTAGGGAAAAGAGGACTGAGACTCTTTGCTATGTTCAAGGGCAGAAGACTCGAGGACGACTCTCTACAAAACATCTTTTTTTTTTTATCTCTTCTATATTGCTTACATACCGTTGTCTCTACACTGCATCTATTTATACAACTTTGAATATTATATTTTCTAAAAAATATATACTTATAAATTTTTTGATAATTTTTTTGATAAATGAATACAGCTGTATTTGATAGAACAGACTCGAGTATATATTTTGATAAATGAATAGACAAACGTTTCAAAATCTCCAAAGAGAATGGTACTGTACTACATTAATGTTCATGACAATACACGCATGTGACACAGAGGTCCACCGGGTGAAAATTATGGACTTCTATTGCAATTTTAAACAGTATCTAAAACAAGATCAACAAATATCTCTAAAACTTATGCTGTTAAGCTTGTTGTAAAACAGTTTTTTTTTTTGTGAATATAATTTTACATTCATATACAGACAAAAAAAAAAAAACATTACTCATTGCCAAGAATGCAGCTCTTTACCATCTTTATGAATTTGCAATTACAAGAAGAAACCTATCTTTTTTTTTGAGGAACAATTTAGGTTTCGGGTCTGCTATAAAAAAAAAAAAAGTGTAGGTACAGTCGCAGAGGGTAGAGCCAAAGATTATCAATAATCTTCTTAATCAAGTAAAGTGGCAGATTTACTTTGAGAAGATTAAGTATATATTAACAGCATATATGTTTACATATAAATGTTGACAATTATCTCCAATCTGCATAATGTTTATAGAGAATCGACGATAACTAATAAATGGTTACACTTGTGCATATTAATTCATGTATGGGTACGGAAAATAATTCATGTATGGGAGTGCAAAATTATGCATATTAATTCATGTATGGATGCGCAAGATAACATGTATGGGTGCGCAAGATAACATTTATGGGTGCCCAAAATAAAGTTGATTACACTTATGCATATTTATAAGTTTATGAGATTACAATGATCTTCTTTCACAAATACAATTTTCTTGAACAGTCATTTGAGGATAACCAACGTTGGTTAATTGTTGATTTGATTAATGACCAGCAAACATCTTTGTTCGTTGGAGAAGAAGAATCTTGAAGGTGCTACGATTAATTTCTTCTTGTCAAAGTGTTAACTTACAAAAAAGTTTATTTTATTATATTTTGAGGTCCCTCTCTCGCTTACCATTGATAAAATCTTCAGGTGGCTTTAGTTTAACAAGGAATAAGGCAAAGGCCATGAAGATCATGTCTGGAATGATGACTCCAACGGATATATATATATTGATCCGGAGCTGACGAGGACCACAAAACTTAAGATATGTTTTTTTCTGGAACAACTGGTTCGAAATACGACTTAAGAGTAAGTTTGAATCGACTTGAAGATTTAAGGTTCTTTTAAGTGCGATTCGACAATCCAAAAAACAAACGGTGTTGTGGATATCAACTTACCGAAAGGTTCCAATTTTGATAGATATGTCGTTGATGACTCTACGACCCGATATAAATGATGTTGATGACCTAATAGCTGGGTATAAAAGCCATAAAGATATCTGACGATGGGGTATAAGCTTCTTGTGTCGATATGATAAAATCTATTAAATGAAGCACGTTTTTGCTGTCGTTGCTCAATTCAAACTAATAATGTATATATTCACATACGATTTCGGATGATTTTCCAAGAGAATGGTACTGTAGTACGTTAATGTTTACATCTCAACTTCTTATGTGTTCAATTATTTCCTATACTTTAATGTTTTCCGACATTACACTATACACAAAAAGGAGGGCGACCACGTGAAAATTATAAGAAACCTTACTATCTTCGGAGGAACCATTTAATTTAGATTTTGGTTCTGCATATAAAAAAAAAGGGAAATTGGCAAAATTAACTAAGAAAAGAACAATAATTCACTATCTAACAATTTTAACCATATAAATATTATACACAGTATATACTATTTTACCTTTTATTTAATATCAGCACCATCCCTTCTGCCTCTTATATATCAACCACCACCACTACCTCCAGCTGTCGTACCACCGCTGCCGGACCATTGCCACATGCGACCACCACCACTTCCGACCACCGCCACTTCCGACCATCAACATCGGATTACCGCTGCCAGACTACCGCCACACTACTTCCAGCCTCCGGCCACCGATAATGTGATAAAATGTTGTCATGAGTTTCTTTTTAATAACAAAAAAAAACTAATGAAACCAACTCCTATGTAATGAAACCATAGACAAGATATATATATATATATATATATATATATAGCTCAAATTAAACAATGGGTTAAGTTTCAACCATAATAGTATGCAAGAAGAGATGAAAAGTTTTGAGCATTCACAGAGGGTAGAGATTGCTTCTCAATGATCTTCTTCGCAATGTGATAGAGGTACACATAATCTGATCAATGCAATTTTTATTTGTTCATATAGTTAATTTTATAAATTTAGAATCTTTTAACTGTTCATAGGTTAATAGGTAGTTGAACTATTGTTTTCACAAAAGAAAAAGCTTGACTTAGAAGTTAGAAGACTAGTTGTAACACCCGTGAACTGGATTTTCGGTTCGAGCATCGATCAATGCCAAGGAAGGGCATTGATCGACACCACTGATCGGTTAGTGTTCATGTTAGTTCTGATTTCTCCGGTTTAGTAAGTTTTAAGGAAAGAACCCTAGCACTCGTGTATAAAAGGGAGAACTCGATGCCTAGAAGTTTTAGTTAGCTGTTTTTGTCCTAGAGAGAAGAGAGAAAGACAATCCCTTGAGAGATTGTTCTATGAGCGAAGGAGCCTGTTTTGGTGTGTTCTGAGCGTTGGAAGGGAGATCTGAACGTGGAGTGACGCTTGAGGTTTCTAGAAGGCTTGGATCTTGGTGTTCTTCATCTTTTTCTTTCTAAATCAAGGTGAGTGCGGGACCATGACTTATCTAAGCGATTCAATGTGTGTTTTTTGTGATTTTGGGTGATTGATTGCTTGTGTGCTTGTTTGTGCTTGGTTGTCGTGGTGGTTGTGGCCTGTTGAGGTTGGGTTTGGAGTCATGGACGCTATGAGGACGATTAGAGCCGAGAGATGGCGAGAGAGATCGTGTTCGACGATTACTCGCGTGACTGCATCGATCGACGCACAGAGTGTATTGGTCGATGCGGTAAGGGATTTGGTGGAGACGCGTGGTTGCATTGATCGACGCAAGGAGTGTGTCGTTCGACTCAAAGGCGATGCCTCGATTTATGCAAGAAGTGTGTCGGTCGATGCAATGTCGATCGTGAGGACGAGGAGTGTCGTTTGATATGCGTGCTTAGAGTTGTCTAGTTTGCTTGCTTTTGTGTATTTTTTGTGTTTGTCTTTTCATTTGTGTGTATAGCGCAGTAGATGGGAGGATCACCTCACTAAGTATTTGTGATAATACTTACGTATCTCAATTATTTTGTGGTGCAGGTATGTAACGTGGAATCATGTCGATGAGAAGAATGATTATTTAGGATCTTGATTGTGTGTTGATGGTTATGTCTTGTATGTTGTTGGAACCTTAAATAGAAATATGCTAAGTTGTTGGATAAAATGGTTAGGAATATTTTTGTTATTGATAATATGATGGAGATGGTTATGTTGTTGGTATGTTTCCACTGTGAATAGAGATAATAGGATTGTATTATTGTTGTTGTTGTTATATTATCAAATGGAATAATACAACTTATATATAAGCACAAACCATAATCAAATGACATAATTAAAAGAATTACATAGAACAATATAATTAATGTATATTAGAGTAATATATGGGATTTGAGTGATCATATGTGATATGATGATACTTTTTCCTTAATACGCTCCCTCAATCTCAAGGGGTGATGTAGCGAAGTAGAAATAACGGCTTGAGACGGACAAGTCCAAGAGTTGAGAAGGAGATCTGATTTTTTTTCTTTAAAAAAAATATATATATATTCAAACGAAATTCGACTTAGATTCAAAGGCTTATGATATATACGCTTGAATGATAGAAACACTTTTGGCTTAAAAAATAAATTATAAAAGAAGAAGCAGTTATCTTAGATTCAAAGGTGTAAGATGGTAGACTTGAATAAAAAAAAAGCTCGATGGTTTAGATTCCGAGGTTCATGATGAACTTGAATGTGGAAGCACTTGGCTTAAAACAAAAATAAACAAAAGAAGCATATAGCTTAGAAATAGGAACGAAGCCGATCGTTAGATCATTATGGCTCTAATATTGTGTAAATAGAGATAATAGGATTGTATTATTATTGTTGTTATATTATCAAATGGAATGATACAACTTATATATAAATACAAACTATAATCAAAAGACGTAATTAAAAAGATTACATAGAATAATATATATATATATATCAGAGTAATATATGGGATTTGGGTAATCATATGTGATATGAGAAGAAGAGGCTGTTGTTTCTTGCAGAGAAGAGCAAAAAAAAGTCCTTGTCGCTTGAGTAGAGCATTGTTCAAATGAAATCGAGCGTATCAACCATCACATATCTAATTACCAAACCAAGCTTATTGAAGCAGAGAAGAGTTTGCAGAATTCAAAAGCTAAGTTAGCTCAACTTCGTGGAGTTTCTTTAATTCCATCTAATAGTGCTAAGAAAGATGATAACCATTGAGGACTTTGAGAAATATGAGTGAAGACTATCCATCTCCATCACCTATCAAGACTTTAAAGTTGTGTGATAGCTCTGATACCATTTGAATAAAGTATTATTATTGTTGTTATATTAACAAATGGAATTATACAATTTATATATAAGCATAAACCATAATTAAATGATATAATTAAAAGAATTATATAGAATAATATATTTAATGTATATTAGAGTTAATATATGGAATTTGAGTAATGAAATGTGATATGATAATATTTTTTTTTAATATTTATTCTGCATATTAATTGTTGTTAGTTTAATAATACTTTATGAGTTGGTTGGTTTAATTATATTATTATAGAGTGCTTAGTTATATTATTATTAAAAAAAATCTGGAACTGGTTGTTTCAGTAGTAAATTTAAACCGTTGAGATGAGAGACTTGCAAGATGATGATGTATTTTGACGAATACAAAAATCTAGTTTTGAAAAGGACAAAAAAATTATAGTTATTATATTTGTTGTCTTCTAGGGAGTGTATGGAAAGGACACGTTTTTGTTGTTGTTGCTGCATGATTACCCTTGGGGGTTGGGGCAGTTAACACTCATTTATTGTAGTGGTCCAGCTGATGCATGATTGATCTGATTAGTTGACCATTCTTGTTTTTGTCTGCATATATGCTAATTATCAATATGTAATACCATATTAATTGCCTAGTTCACGGACCAGACCTGCAATCATCATCACACTTGAAGTTTTGCTCTACAAAATTTTGGTTTAAAATAAAAAAAAAAAAGATTAATTATATGGAAATCTATATAGAATGTTTTGATCAGAATCAGAATTGATACACCCAAAATTCGAGGATCACTCAGCCGGATTAGAAATGATAGAAACTCGTCAAGGTGCAAGGTGCAACAAGGAAAATTTGATGGATTGAGAAGTCGCACAACAGTTGCGGAAGGCTGCTGATATTCCCAACTCCAATCGCTGCTAGATATGACACACTAGTCCAGCAAGAGGAGGTTGTTGCTTGGATATTACACACCAAGAAACAAAGAAATGTTCTAGACAAAGAACAAAGAGATAGACTCTTAAAATGAAAAGGAAAAATTGATTGATTATTCTCAAATGAGATTACATGTGTTCCCAAGGTGATGTGACGTGTTATAAGTGTCATGGAAGAGGACACTATGCGTATGAATGTTCCAACAGAAGAACCATGATTCTCTTGGAGAATGGAGAGATCGAATCAGAAAATGAAGAGGTGGTTTATGATTCATTAGAAGAACTTGAAGAAAATCCAGCAAAAGGCGAGATATTGGTGGCAAGGAGGTCACTTAGTGTTCAAACTGCGATTGTGGAACATGAGCAAAGGGAAAATCTATTTCATACAAGGTGTCATGTCCGAGATAAGCTGTGTTGTCTCATAATTGATGGCGGGAGTTGTACTAATGTGGCGAGTGAAACAATGGTTAAGAAGCTTGGGATGACTATGAAGAAGCACCCAAAGCCATATAAGCTGCAATGGCTTAATGATGATGGTGAGATGAAGGTTAGTATCCAAGTAAAGGTTCCTATTGTCATTGGAAAATATGAGGATGAGGTTTTGTGCGATGTTCTACCTATGGAGGCAAGTCATATTCTTTTGGGAAGACCATGGAAATCTGACCGGAAAACAAGCCATGATGGTTTCACCAATTTATATTCTTATAAGTTCAAAGGCAAGAAGATCATCTTAGTTCTGTTGACACCTCATGAAGTTTATCAAGATCAGTTGATTCTCATGCAAAGGAAAGAAACAAACACCATGAGCGACCCCACAAACACAATTCACCAAAAAGAGAGCGAGAGTTTGAGAAAAATCAAGTCAAAGACCTGTGAGAGAAAACCCGTGAGGCATTCAAATTTCTTTGTGAGAAAATGAGAGGTTAAGAGAGCATTATTTTCAAAACAACGTTCGATTATGTTTGTTTACAAAGAAATTCTCATGAGTTTTTTTGACCTTGCACCGGTGTTACCGAGTAAGATAACCTTTCTTTTGCAGGATTTTGAGGACGTATTTCCGGAGGACAATCCGAAAGGCTTACCACCTATCCGTGGTATTGAAAACCAAATAGACTTTGTTCCTAGTGCATCACTTCCAAACCGACCAGCTTATAGGACTAATCCTGTGGAGACATTGGAGCTGCAAAGGCAAGTTAATGAGCTCATGGAGAAGGGACATATCAGAGAGAGCATGATCCCATGTGCAGTCCCATTCCTAATTGTGCCCAAAAAGGATGGAAGTTGGCGCATGTGTGTTGATTGTAGAGCTATCAACAACATCACGGTAAAGTATCGACATCCTATTCCTACTCAGCCTTTTCATGATATTTTTATGGATTCTGTACTTGGTTTGCCTAGAACTAGAACTGGTAAAGATTCAGTTTTTGTGGTTATTGATCCGTTCTCAAAAATGGCGCACTTCATACCTTGTCATAAAACTGATAATGCTTTGCATGTTGCTGAGTTGTTCTTCAAATAAATTGTTCGTTTGCATGGAGTGCCTAAGTCAATTGTTTCTAATAGGGATACAAAGTTTTTGAGTTACTTCTGGAAAACGCTTTGGTCTAAACTAGGGACTAAGTTACTATTCTCCACTACTTGTCATCCACAGACTGATGGTCAAAATGAAGTAGTTAATAGAACTTTGTCAACTCTCTTGCGAGCTTTGATTAAAAAGAACATTAAAACTTGGGAAGAATGTTTACCACATGTTCAGTTTGCATACAATCAATCAGTTCATTATTCAACTAAGTTTTCTCCATTCCAAATTGTTTATGGCTTTAATCCTTTATCTCCATTGGATCTAACCCCTCTACCTTTGAGTGAAAGAACTAGCTTGGATGGGAAAAAGAAAGCTGACTTTGTCAAACAGATCCATGAGAAAGCTAGAATAAACATTGAGGAGAAGACAAAGCAGTATGAAAAACAAGCTAACAAAGGAAGGCGCCAGATGGTATTTAAACCCGGAAACCAAGTGTGGGTTCACTTAAGGAAAAAACGGTTTCCACCTGAAAGGAAGTCAAAACTCATGCCTAGAATTGATGGACCCTTTGAGATAAAAAAAAAGATCAATGACAATGCCTACCAACTTGATCATCAAGGTAAGTACAATGTGAGGTCAAGCTTTAATGTTTCTGATTTAGTTTCTTTTGTGGCAGATAATCCAGATTTGAGGTCAAATCCTTTTCAAGAGGAGGGGGATGATGTGATCATGGATGGAGCTAATGAGGAGGATATTGTAGCTGAGCTTGAACCAGAGAAGCTTGTAGCTGAGGAACCATTGCTTGTACCTGAAGGACCAATGACTAGAGCAAAAGCTAAGCAGCTAAGGAATGCACTAAATGGGCTTATTCAAGAGTTTATGGCCAAAGAGAGCATTGGAAAATCTATTGGGGATGATACCTATCAAGTCCAGCCCACTTTGAACATAATTCAAGTTCAAGAAAGCCCAAAATAATCACTCTATTTTGTGGTCAAAGAGAAGTGACGAAAATTGAAGTTCAACTCACCTTGGGAAGGACACCTTGGGAACACAAAATTCAAGAGTTGAATCTTCATTCAACCATCTATCTTTATTGTTTTTAGTTTCAAGAATAATACTTGGCTTTGTTACCAAGTTTTCTTTCCTATATAAACTCATGTAAGATCATTGAAATAATCATCCAACTTTTTATAAAACCTTTTCATTTCTTTGAGAGTGATTCTTTTATGTTCTTTGTGAACAAAACCGATTGCTTGGTGTAATTCCAACAATCAAAACCGACTACTTGGTGTAATTCCAATAGTCAAAACCCCGATCTCCTTGGTGCGAGGCTGAGAGATCAGATCTATTTGGTGTGAGGCTGAAAGATCAAACCGGTATATCAAGAGTCTTTCCGCAACTCTTGTGCGACCATTCATTCCACCATCCTTATTTTTGAGGGTACGTTGTCTTTAGAATCAAGGTTTATCTATCTACCAACTCGAAGGTGCCGATTCCTTGGGAGGATCTTATCAATTCCAGAAAACCACAATCCCGAATTATGTCGTTAAAATCAAGAAAGGAATAAGCGGGGCGTAACCTCCCCCGCGTTTTTCATAATTACCAGTTAATTCATTAAAATCCCCAATTATAAACCAAGATGTAGACCGAGTAGTACTTATCCTTGTCAACCTTTCCCAGACCAAGGGTCGGTTCTTGGGAACAAGATCACCATAGAGAAAAGTCAAATGAATAACACGCCCCTTAAAGCATGCTTCAACATCAATTAATCTATTTGTCTCCATTAGAATTGAAACATTAAAAACATCTTTATTATAAAATAAAGCCAAACCACCACTACAACCAACATGTTCCACTGTTTTCAAATTATTATAGCCGAAATGGCCTACAGATTTTCCATAAGAAAAAAAAAACTGTTTGGTTTCCATTAAAAATAAAAAATCTGGCCTACGTTTATTCCAGAGATCCCTAAGATTCCCTATAGAGGCCTTATTACCCAGCCCTTTACAATTCTAACTTAGAACATTCATTTAAAAGTTTTTGGTTTGGGTGGTTTGACACCACCAAACCCGCCCTTCACCCCATCCTGGGCCTTTGGAACATGTCCATTTTCGCCTACAGCCGGCCCATGTGGAGGTCTCCGCCTTGGAGAGAGCAGCAACTGTGCATTGCGCTTCTTCGTACTTACTCCTCGGAGCACCGTACCTCGCCCCTTCCTCACTCTCGACCCGATATCCTGCGAATTGGAGTCCCCCATTACAACCTCCCTTGTATCACCATCGTCACCATCGATATCCTCCTCTAGGTCATCAAAAGTATCCGGGTCCTCCTCCATCACCCCACCAGTCTCTTCCATATTACCCTCCACACAAGCAACCTCGACAAGATCTCGCTCAACCTCTGCAGACTCCCCATCACCACCCTGAGTCCCCGCATCAACAGATAAAACCTGTGAATCCAACCCCTGATCAGGAAAGGAATCACCACCAATATCAGCAGATCCTCCAACAACAATGGGATTCCCTGCGGGGATCATCGGATTGTCCAAAGGTGCCTCCTCTTGAGACTTGGTTACAACCTGAGAAACCGCCTGTGAACCACCCGCAACAATCTCAAAAACGATAGCCTGGTCACCGGACCCTGACAACACACGATCATCGCCAACCATCCCTGCGGAAACATCCATAATCTGGCCCTCCTCTGCCATTGCAACTTCCGCTGCAGGAGACACCAATGTACGCTCAACAACACCCTCATCCCGGAACAAAGATTTTCTGACAACCTTCTGTGGTTGGGACATCATCCCCTGCGACCTCACCTCCTTCACCACCGGTCCCCTGACCCGTTCTGCATGCTGACGGGACTATTCCCTAGCCACCTCTTGTAGCCCATGAGAATCCTGCGAAGACACCGAATGGGAATTCCCTTTAACCCGATAAGATGGACCCACCACCTGATCAGCCCTAGCTTTTGGAGGACCATTAAAAGAAGACTGATGTCGTCCCTTTTTAGGACCAGCTCCACCTCTTGAATCCGCTAAAACCGCCCCTTTGTAACTCATCAGATGCCCATGTCCGCTACTAACCATAGACCCCACACGGGCTCCACCAGTTGATGAAAACTTAGTACTCGGACAGTTGTTTTCATCATGGCATAAGCTGAAGCAAAGCTTACATCAACCATACAAACGCTCGTAATGAAGCTTGACAATGGTCACCTCTCCATTGAAAAACTCGATGTCTGTTTCAAAACAAAGAGGTTTAAGACCATCAATGGTCACCTGCACTCTCCCTCGATCAATATCCACAGCTTCTACCACCCTCAATGCCGAACCAATATCCCTGAATGTGAGTTCCGCCCAGAACTGAATTGGCACATCCGATACTCTAATCCAAAACTTTAAAGAAGATGGATAAGCCGGATCCACCACAGGAGTCCATCGGACCTAAGACACCATCCATGAATCAAAATGAAGTGGATCCATCTTCATAACCTCCACAGTATCACCTTCCTCATCAAAATCAAATTGGAACTTCCCTGAACCCAAGTCAGCACCCGCCACTCTACCCTCCACCTGCCAAATTCGCGACATCATGATCAGCAGAGACTTCATGTCTTGGACTTGAGGGTTAAAACACCGCCCAATAACCGTCTTAGAGTATCCCACGATGAGAGCAGAGTTATCAAAGTAGGAGATCTTGATCTTCCTTCGTGTCCGTGAACCATCCCCGGACAACTCAGCCACACCCTTCCCGAAAAGGCCACTCTGAGACATAGCAAAACCAAGCGAAAGAAAACAATGAACACCAAAGTAACTACTGCACAAAGCACAGAGAAAATGATGTATTCCTCGCAATCCTGTCAAAACCAACTTATAACCCAGTCGATGCGAGAGAGAAAATCGAAATAGGAAATCAAAATCAATTAGTGATGATCCGATCCTAACCAAAGAAAAATTTCCTTCAAGAAACCTCCCCCGATTTGGTGCGATGACATCCAAACGATATTCTACTTGCCAAAAAATCTCTGTATCAGAATCACATCTATTAAAACCCAACCTCATTCCCCTGTCCGAATAGCCAAAATACATGGAAACTCATATACACTGAAGATCTCCTAACCAGGTACAAAAATCAGAGATTCGCCTAAATATTATCCTTGAGAGATCACCATCCCAAAGATACCTGATATCCTGAAGCCAGATCTGGACAGATCCACCAAAGGAAAAAAACCCCATAACCAGCACTCCCCCTTTCCAATAGAGCCGAAGAAACCAAATAAAATCCCCATCTTTCCCCCAGAGAAACCACAAGAATCATCCGAGAATCAAAACCCTAGTGTCGCCAATGCCATCGCCGCTCTCTCTGTTTGGTTTTATTTGAGTTATTTCTTATTCTAAAAACTAAAATAAACTTCCAAAATGAAAGTTAAATTATATGATTTAGATAGGCCATGAAATGTACAGGCCTACAGAACTGTAACCTCATTATCATGTACAGTAGAATTTTTATAAATTAATATTTGCTATAATAAAACCTCCGAACCTCTAAATACCAGTATTTTTTTTTATAGCGAATATTAATTTATAAAAATTCTATTGTACATGATATGACACAATTTAATAAAATAATAAAATAATATTTTTTACAACCTATGTAAAAATATGGTTATATAAATATCATAAATTAGTAATGATATAAACTATATATATATATATATAATAAAATTTAGTGAAATATGACTCTATTGTTGTTTCACTATTCTTGTATTTGCATTCTTGTTGGAGCTTACCTATAAACTTTCTCATTGCATCAAATATCTTTTGTGTTGTTTTCTCAAGATGCCGAGCATCGAATTCCTTGGAACAGAACCTCCGAACCTCCGAATACCAGTATTTTTTTTATATCCAAATACTCACTAGCAATCTACCTCCGATCAAAAACAACAACGGATAAAAAATAAGCAACTCCAATAATCAATGACAAGTAAAGAAGTAACATTATATCAATTCCAACAACAATCCAGAACATAACCAATCATAAAACCAGCAACCCTAGCATCCGTTCTAGACGACTAAGTTCCAGTCTAGCATCCTAAAAATGACACTAACCAAAAAACCGAGCCTCTAGAACGTCCTCCTTTTCATAACCTTGATTCCACGATCACAATTTGCCTTTATCGGCGCCACAACACAAAAGAGACGCGTAAGTATTACCATAAATACTTAGTGAGGTAATCCTTCCATATACTGGGCTATACACACAAGCAATAAGATCTCTCATGACACAATCAACAAACAATAAAACAACCAGGAAAGGCTTAAAGCAACATGACATAAACGGTTGCTGCAGAAGGGTGTCGACCGACATCAGAAGATGTCGACCGACACCATAACTTGTGTCGACCGACACCTGCTCGACATTCCCAAATCCCTAACAGTGTCAACCGACACCTCCACATGACGTCGACCGACACTCGCCAAGTCCTCGAGTCGTCCTCGCGTTGGTGTCGACCGACACCGATGCCAAGCATCGAATCCCTTCCAACAAAACCTCCGAATCTCGCCTCCAAGCTTCTCCTTTCCATCCCACACGATCCCAAGAGTAGATCTAAGCCTCAGGAGTCACGAAAAACACAAAGAACTCACAAGAAAACGACGACACATCACACAAATCACATAAACAGAGATCTCAGCTTAGATAAGTCATGGTCATGCACTCACTTTTGCCAAAACAATGAGATCTGTACCTAAACGACGAACTAGCACCACAACAACCTTTCCACCACGTTCCTAGCCTTGGATCCACACTCTCCAGAAAGAAACTCACCCCACAGAGGCAAAGAACCCACCAAAACCTCAAGAACTCTCACAGAGACTTTGTTCTCTCTTCTTTCTCTATGAGATGTGAAAAAGCGGCTAAAAGAAGTGGAAGACGTCAAATTTTCTTTTTAATACTCGAGTCTAGGGTTCTCCAAAATCTACCACGCAAACCGGATGATTAAAATCAAACCGATTAACCCATCCGCAATTGGTGTCGATCGACATCACAAGCTGTGTTGATCGACACCCCTACCAAAAATCCACTTTTTGGTTCGCGGGTGTTACACTAGACGCGATAGTTGCTTTCGTATGTGTAGTTAGTTCTAAAGATACCACAATATCTTCTTCGACTTATTAATTTATCGAAGTTTTATTGTATATCGTTGAATTGTACGTGTGGGTAAAACAATATACTTTTCCGAATTTTAAATTTGTTAAAGGGCTTGTGACGAAAAAAAATTTCAACAACTCGGAGAATTTATACACAAGTTAGTAATGTAGATGTTTGTGGTCGATGGAGTTTATAAATGTTTGTACTTTGTATTTTCATTAAGTAAATCTTCTTCTATAAATCAAGTACAAGAAAAAAATATTTTCCACATCTATTAATATTGGGGTTATTGTTTAAATGGGCCTTTATTCTTCTAAAACATTGAAATTGGGCATTTTATTCCATGCTATCGGTTTTATGAATCTTTGGATAAACCAAAAATACAATTTTAGCCCTCTTCTATATCTTCTTCTTCCTCCCCCTTTGATGATGAAACCCTCGCTTCTTCTCCAGTGGCAACCATGGCCTCAATGGATGCAATATATCTCAGTTTTAATAAAGGAATCTAACCCTAAAGGGATAGTATCTTGTGAACCCAAGGGATCAAATCACAAACAATTATCAAATTAAAATTTCTAATATTCCTTTCTCCGACCAAAACGCAAAACTTCTCCTCCACCACAACCAGACCACCGGATCTCATCTACGCCACCAACATCTCATTCACCGGATCTGATCGTCATCACCACCATCTCGTTCACCAGATCCCATCATCTTTACCACCATTACTTTCATCAGATTTCATCATCACCACCATTATCACGTTCAACAAATCTCACCGACTTCACTATCTCCATTCACCAAATCTCATCATCGTAACCACCACCTCGATCACCGGATTTCATCATCGACACCACTCTCCACTGAATCTCATCATCATCACACTAACATCGTTTAGTCGTTTGCTAAATTAAAAGAAAAAAATTAAGGACAAAATTGTCTTTTTAGCATCAAAATAAATGTCTAAATCTGTAATTATGGACAAAAAGTCCTAATTAAACAATACTTTTCAAAATAAATGTTTATCTCATAATTAACTCATTAATATTTACAAAGAAACATTTGATAATGTGGAAGCCCCCTTGGCACAGTGGTTGGTATAAGGTTCATTAATGCTTCTACACCAGGAGGTCTAGGGTTCGAGCCCCGGATAATACGATTTATTAATTGTGCAGATTAATGGAAGCAAATTTACAGACGATCTCTAGCGATGCGTAATTATCGCCGTTCGCCGTGATTCTACATACACATGAAGGTGAGCATAGAGAAGGGAGGTGAACATCAAAAGCATGGAACACAGGAGAGTAGTGAATCTATTAGGGTCGGAAAGAATTGCCCATGGTAGAATCATATGTAATTGTTCTCGTAATTTGCTATCGATAAAAAAAAAAAACATTCGATAATAAAATTAGTTTTGAAAAATGAAAGAAGTAGTAGTGAGTGACGTTTATCAATAAGTTCCTCAAAATTAGCATTAGTAAGTGAAGAGAAATGGAGTGCTTTGTAGTTTTTATGTAAATCTTCTTATAAACCAGGTCTAAGAAAAAAAAATCACATCTATTTACAAAAGAAACAATAAAGAAAAATGAATTGGGGAAAATAAAATCAACGACAAGCATCCTTATTCATCAAAAAGATAACTTCATCCAAAGACCATCATATCAAAGTGGCCGTGAACCATCCGGCTTCCAGTGAACGCTTCCCAACTAAATGCACAACCATCACGTTTCACATCGTTCATAGTTTCATACCAAGAAAACATATTGAATCTTGTTTGTAAAAAAATCTTATGCCGAAAAAGACCCAACTTGCACAAGAAATAACATGTATAACAAGGATGGAGGATGGGGACTACATATAGATGGGAGTAGAACCCTGTTTTGTACAGCTTTCTCATACGTGGCACTGAAACTAATAGGGAAGGAAATGTATGGAGGAGATGGAACCATGGTATCAGCTAGACGTTGGATTCACCACAGTGGTGGTGCCACCTTATTCTCTCTTGGGGCAAATTCTGGCTCTCCGTACGTTAATAACAACACTATCTTGCATTAGTTTTGCGTCGAATCACAAAATGATATACAGGTTCTTGGAGAGCTTATGAATGGACTGGAAACAATCCTTAAGCCCCAAAACTATGGCTCCTTCCTTATACTCTTACGTTTCACTCAGGCCGAAATGTGGTGCCGTTGCAGGATGATTAATCTTCCAGTGTCATTTTTTATGTTGAAAAGTATTGTTTGTGTAACATCTTAACTTCATATGTTGACCAATTTGACCTCGCCGTCTCCGTTTTGGACGAGGGATGCCGTATGCACAAGTGAAAGATCCAGAGAAGAAGGCACGAGGGATGACGTATGTTGCAAGGTAAGAATTAAGAGGATGTGATTAAAGGGGTTCAGAACCTAGATTATCAGTGCGAAACCTCAAATCATCTTCAATCTTATTAGCCGGTGACTTGAGGTTATGGTAACTGTTTGTACATGATTTTCCGGTTACAACGGATAAGTTCTCTCTCGGTTTACTCAATCTTGCGACTATGCAACCAAGAAACGAATCTTATTTGATGATGTTGTTGTTGTTAATTAATAGAACATTGGCCGGTATTATCACATGAAATCTAACGGCCATTGAGTCGTCCTTGGCTTCGCCTTCATCAACCAATGAAGCATTCAAACAAATGGTGATTTCCGTTGCAGACTCTGTTTTGTAGTTTGTAAGAGTATTTGGTGACAGGTTTTGTACATCGATGCACTGTTGCCTTCTTTTGTCTAAAGTTTTGAGCAGTGAACTTAACTAGAATTTAGCCCAACTGTTGTTGAACTGGTAATTTCTTCCACGTATTAATTAACATAAATGTCGAGCTTGGTGATGTACTTGTATGGTTCAAAATGCAATTTAATTCCAACCTGAACCGTGCATAAATTTTATGAGCTAATCGAAAACAAGTGATCAAGACCACTTTAGAAACTCAAATTTTATACCAAACTGTAATTATTTCATTACTCAAATCGAAAACCAAACCAAAGATAAACATTATGAAATACAGTACAAGGAAGAGAGAAAAACATCAAAGCTGTTATTAGAAGGAAAGAAAAAAAAATATGATTGTTTCTTTGTTCTTCTAATAGTATAAACTTTGTTTATTAATGCACAACAACAATCAAATTAATATACATGGCAGAAGTGTGCTTCTGTAGTGAAGAAGAACCTTAAAATTGATACCAGAGATGATTCGAGCCTCTCCACCACCAAGTAGCATTGGCCTCACAGTCATCAGTTCATCATAGATGCCAAAGACTAGAGATTGAGTACTCTACTTGATAATGAACTACCAGGTCTCTGCAAGAAGAAGTAACCATGAACTTAACTTGCTGATCATTTCTCAATCAATAACATGAAAAGCGTCTTCTCGAACGTCTCTGCAGGCTTCAACTAAAACATGAACAAGAAACAAAAAAAACAAGCAATTAGCTTCAACATATTGATCAATGATACTACCAACACACACCAGATCATTTACATATATGTTATACAATACTGATCAAAGTCAAATCATCCAACAAATTATTCAACACAAGTTGAAAAGAGAGAAGATTGTGTGTCCACATAAGCCAGCGAAAGACCTAGTAACGCAATTTGACTATAGCCTATAGGAGATCATGAGTAACTCATAATCGAAAATTCTTTTAATGGGGAAAACAAAAACTGATTCAATCACTGATATAATCAGATTTTAAAGAGAACAAACCAGGCCTACCAAATAAAAACCAGATCCAAGTTTTTTCGGATTATCAAATATGATCACAAGAGAGAGACATAAACGTCAACGGGTTAACGACGTTTAGAAATTTTACTTACTTAATTTATTGGTTTATTTTTTTTTTAGTTTTAAAATGTACTTTAAAATGTTAATATTGAATTATTGATGGACTCGAGATGAAACTGTAGTTATAATTATTAATCTTTCTCTGAACTGAACCAGAACAAATTAAATGTAGTTATAACTATTCATCTTAAACTCGAAAAACATGAAACAAAAATGCAAATAACAACCAAAATAAAAACAAATCAAGTTGAACTCATAAAATCTCTAAAGGCCCATCATCAATCTCGAGGGTGCGGTTGCGGATATGGTTGCGACTGAGGCATTGAGGGACGTACCAAGTTCGCCGGAAAACTAGTTGAAGGACCGTACTGAGTCATTGTAGAGCCCGAAAATGTTAAGGTATAGAGAAGCACAACACATTGATTAACACTTGGAATGCGCCAAGTCAACGATTTTCTATTCAATCTTATTAACAAAATTTATCTCTAACAATGATGCAATTTTGTCTCGGCCCTTACTCAACTTATTCCTCCCAATAGGGTTGATCCCGACTAAGAATGAATCTACGCCTCTCTCTTTTCTATCTAAACACACACATGTGTAGATATAAAAGAAGAAAACTAATCTTCTATCTTTTCTATCTAAACTCTCACCAGTGTAGATCTAATAAAAAGAAAAAAAATTCTCTACGCACTTAATCACCTCCTTGATTAACTTCACAGAAAACTGAGAACACACCTTCTAAGCCTTATTTTTGTGGCGTCGAAGTTTACAAACGTATCAATATTCTAGAGTGCTCAAATTGGATTGTGCCTACTCCTAGAATATATATACACGACTTGAGAAATCCTAGAAGGCAAATCTCGAAGTATCAAGGGATAAGGAAACTGTTTGATCTCAAGCTTATCTTTTTCCTTATTTGGTGTAGAGAATATTCTTCATATCTCCAAGTATAAGATTGTCTCTATCTTTAATGTCAAGTCAGCAACATTTCTTGACACATCATCACATCCACTCATGTCTTGTCATGTCAGCACACCCATCCATGTCAGCAACTCGGGCGTCTGTGATCTGATGCAGCTTCTTGATTAGCACAACGCTCTGTTCAGCACAACGACTTGTTCCTCACAGCGAATTGTTCCACTATCTGCATTTACAGGAAATACTTGTCCATGATTAGTAATCGGCGATGGCTAACAACACCACTTGTGTCCGCACAATGGACAGAGTTATCGACAGTAATATTGCGAACGTTACGATAAAAAATATTACTTGGATTACGAATATTCAAATATGAGTGGATGAAACCAATCGAGGTGGTGTTCACACCCTGGCCCCTAGCGGCTAAGATGGCTGGCTCGACATTACGAAGGAGCCAAACCTACGGTTTCACCGTCACTCTTGAAGCCTAGCTCTTGTGTCAGCTGAAAAACTTGGGAAGCATAGCTCAGGGGAAGCCGGATGCGACGGTTACGATCCTTGGATGATTTTGGAGTACTCCTTGCCTTTCGCTCAGTGTTGTTTTGTTTGTTTCTCGAATCCATTTCGCTAAGTGTGTGAAACTGATGTCTTGTACATGGATTATATAGAAGATTTACATCAGATAAATACAAAAGTGCATAATTTCTGTTACGTTGGAAAGCATAATGGTGCAAGTAACTCATAAATATATAATTATAAGTATTCAATTTTTTTTTGGAATTAGATGTAAAAAGAGTTTTACAGATTTAAATTAATATAGGAAAATTAAAATAATAGGTCCACTTATACAGACCAAAGACAGCTAAAACCATCATTACGGTGGTTGCTTCCACAAATTTTTTTATTAAAAAGTAATAAAAAAAATATAAAAATAAGAGAGAAAAAGGGAGAAACGTTTCTGAAATTACTAGGGGAAGTAACATTTCTCACTCTATTTCTCCACATGTCAATATGTTATTAGTTACATATTAAAATTTTTTTTTTTTTTCTTTGAGTAACGGTGAATCGTTCTCAGCTAATGATGCTCTAATATATGATATACATTGTATCACACAATGTTCATGCATTTTATCTTATTTTAGGTTTTCATATTTGAATCTTAATTGTTTAATGAGGTTTTATAGAAACGGATGATAAATCCAAATTTACTTATGTATATATATTTTTATCACCATTTATAGTTTATTAGTTGTTTCATAAATAAAAAAATATCGAAGTATTTGGTATTATGATGTCATTTGTCTCATGAGAATTAATATGTTTTTTTTTTGGTTTTTTTGGTAAAGAACCAGACGGCGAAACCCCCCTGTGATTTATTCAAAACTCAAAAAATTACAAACATACTCTTCGAGCCGTGAGAGACCTTGAATATCATTGCCTAACAGAGGAATCATAAAAGCTGGAGCTGAAACAAAAGTATGAAGACCTAAAGGTAATAAAAAGACATAGTTCGCTAATCCATCGGCATGACAATTAGCTTTCCTATATACGTGAGAAATCCGGATATTCCAGTCTTCTGAGATAAAGTCATAGCACAACCGTACCATTAAAGACAGCGGATGATACTCGCTAATCCTTGTCTTAAGAAACCCACCCACCCGTTTCTGAGTCAATCTTCAAGTCTACTTGAGCTGGTCGCTGCTCCCAAGCCAGGCATAAACCATAGTACACTCTCCACAATTCTGCTAGTGGAGCCGAATACCTCCCAATAATAAGCGCAAAACCACCCCTCTAATCACCATTCTCATCATGCAAGACACCCCCTGCAGTAGCGGGTCAAGGATTACCATGAGAGGGGTGGTTTTGCGCTTATTATTGGGAGGTATTCGGCTCCACTCTACCCATCCTCAACCAACCGGGGTTCGGGAATCTCCAACAAATCATTCGCTCCACTCTACCCATCCTCAACCTTCCTTCTTCACAGGACCGAGTAGCATTCACCACCTCATGAGCCAGGTCTCTCAGGAATTTATCTCTATCTCTGCATTTACCTATTTCGCCAAAAACATTTATACATCACCACTTCCAACCCCACCAAACACCCATAACAAACATTATCGACCAATATTGACGATCCCTAGTCGCCTCCCCATTCAAACTTCGCATACAACCATTTCAACAAAGTTTGATCAAAGAACTCACTCCTCTTCTGATCGGAACAAAGCGTAACCAAAATCCGGACATGGAAGGACAATCTCGCATATCATGTAGAATTTTCTTCACTCCACCATTGCATACCATACATACATTAGAGTCAAATAAGTGACATCTATGTCTTTCAGCATTCACCATTAACACATCTATGTCTTTCAGCATTCACCATTAGAGTCAAATAAGTGACATCTATGCCCTATGAGCCATAGAAAAACTCGTACTCGTTCTGGAACAGAAATTCTCCAAACTCAAGTAAATTAAGAACGCGGCCATGTGTGGTCGTGGAGTATAATTGTGAATGATCATCTCAGACCTCACTGTAAATACATCATCTGTAGTCCTCCCCATGACAGCCTATCCTTCGCCCCGGTGAAGTTAATCAACAGCTACCGCCATTAAATCCTCTCTCTTAGCAAGTAAGGTTTGTTTAAACATTAAGATTATATGACAATTTAAGAGAGAAGTTTGAAAAACTGGTGTGGGTATGTGAGAACTCTCAAACAACTCATTTTCTTACTTTAGCGTGTATAATTGGAAAAAAAAAAATTGTGTGCATTCATTGATAATTTAAATAAGAGTCAACTTGAATTTTTTGTTTTTTTTGTTATTTGCAAGATGACTTAAAATATAGAGATATATTCAGGTGTCATACATTTTAGGTAATATTACCAGAACCATATAAAAAAAAAATTATTACTAGGATATTTTGGGTATTTTCAATATACCTAACGTGTCCTTGTTTTATGTTACAGGAAAAAACGTAATTACAAAAATGTCATTACCACGTCAGAAATTATTAAATAACTCAGCCATAATGCATTACAGAGGTAATGACGGCTGAGTTACAGTATGTTGCAGCTCAGTTACAGTATG
>NC_141883.1:10369950-10398386 GCF_030686135.1 Camelina sativa | reverse complement strand
TCTATTTGCAGTCGTTCGGAAATTCGGAATAGTTCTTGTCTTGTTGGAGTCTTATAACTGGTAAAAAAATAGAGAATATGAAATTTATTAAATTTTGTACTTTATAAATGATAACAAATATACATAAAACTTTTTTACGCATTTCATTGAACGTCAACATTACATCTATATCATGAAAAATCATAATAAATTCATAAATTAAAATCATGAATAGAAACACTTATAATGAATATTACTAAAATATATTTTATATATACTTTGAATTATAACTAATGAAAATTATTAAATTGAACTTGTGAATATAAAAAGTTTTTATGAATATTTCTAATTATATTATACAAATACTTTGAATTATAACTATAAATATCTATATGACTATAGTTTTTTTTTAAAAGTTAATTTATATCTATGAGATTATAATAAAATATTCATGATACGTAAATATATGCTATAAACAAAATGTATTGTACCTTTAATTGAAGGATCAAATGAGAAGATCAGAATTTTCAATTAAAAGAAAATATAGAAAGAGCAAAGTTTTCAACCAAAAAAATATAGAGAAAGCAAAGTTTTCAACCAAAGAAAATGTAGAGACAGAGCAAAGTTTTCAAAAGAGAGGATATGATTTTAGGTGTGGGTATGAAGTTTGTTGAGATTTTAGTTTTCGTATTATATAGACACAAGGAAGTGTGTGTGTTTTTGAAATGTATGTTGATAATAACAGTGTATGTATTGAGATGTTGATAATACACAACAGTGTATGTGTTGAATTGCGTACATCCCACTAAAATTGTTAAAAAGTTATTAATAAAATTGAAAAAAATGAAATAGTGGGCGAAACATAGCAGAAGACAGCAAAAAAAATAGTGGTTTTACGGTGTAGGCAAATCATGCATGTTTCTTCATAAAAATCTCATGCATATACTATAGTGGTTCAAAATATTTTAAAAAATGGAAGAACCACTTTTTTTACTTACACACGTGAATGGCTTGTTAATTACGGAGGGTTTCATCTGACGGCTGAATCGGGTTTGTTCCACTCTCCACTCAAAGCCATAATAAAAGCTGGCTTCACTTAACTAATCAGCTATTGGTTATCACTTGGTAAAGATTGCGTAAAGAAAGACATCACACGAAAACTTCTGTATTTAATAAAAAAGGTATTTTTTTTTTTAAGGTGTATATAATTAGATTGTATTGACGGAAAGAACTTGTAAGATACTATAATGTTAGCTTCATTAAACAAATCAGCTCGCTTTGTAAGAATTCACGCAATGCCATGACGCGATTTTTTTTGTTTTTTAAGAAAATAACAATTACCAGTGTTTTAATTTATATATAGTTTAATTGTATTATTCATAAAAATTACAATTTACACTTAGAAGAAACTAATTGAATTTTTATAACCATATAGATACAATTAACATTTGTAAGGTACTACAAATGTTACCAAGTGTCAATAGCTCAATTGGTAAAGTCTCTTAGGGAAAGCCTAGACGTCGCTAGTTCGAATAACGGTTGGGATGAGAGCATATGAAATGATCTAGTCTCTAGTTTAAGGGAATGTACGGACCTAGTCCCAAAACCCCTTTGATAATTCAATAAATATAAAAATAAGAGATCTCTAGGCTCTAGCAATGCAGTCCATAGTCTGCACCATCGTGACTAGCTTCGCACAATCTGTCTCTAATCTCTGGCAATTCAGGCCTCGAGAGAGAATACACTTCATAGCTCACGTCAATACACGTGTAAATATTTTAATATTTTACAAGTGTAAATTGTAATCTTCATTATTAATATAATCCAATTTTATATAAATATAAATACTAATAATTACCTTTCAAAAAATCAAAATACAAAATTTCTAGCAAAGCAGCTTCGCGCAATTTCTTACTAACTGATAACCAATAGGGGATTAGTTTAGTAATGTTAACCTTTATAATATCTTTAAGTGTAAATTATTGCAGTGTTCCATGTGGTTGTGAATTGTGAGGCAATATATTTTTCTTTGTAGAATCCATAATTGTAAAGGATCGTATTTTGAACATTGATATAATTACGTTTCTTCTTAATTGCAAATTTGATATATATTGTTTCTTGAAAGTCTTGATAATCTCTTTGATCTCTTACCTTTTTGAGATACGGAAAGGGACATTGCAGGAAAAGAGCGTTGGAGGTGGTTCCTTAAAAAAGGCAGGAAAACAGAGTTTTTTATTCAAGTGATGTGTAGCCGTTGAGTTTGGGGAGAGATCAACTTGGGAAGAGATCGTTGTTGGTGTGAGGAAGAGAAAGCAAAGACTTCTCCGAGAAGAATGCATACATGAATAAGGGGGAGGTAAAATGCCTTTACATGTTAACCTTAGACTTTGAAGTGTTAACATGTATTGCTAATGAATAATTGTGTTATTTGCAGTCGAAGGATGTTGTAAATAAAAGAAAAAAACATAAAATCAATTTTGAAAAATGTTTGTGAAATTAACCGTTTACTACGTCGAAAGAAATTAAAAACCGATAGTAAGTGTATAACTTTAAAAAGGTTCGATGTATCCCCATGGGCTGTAGCATCTCTAACTCTACATAAATTGATACAATTTCTCCTGCAATCACTCTTTAGGAACCACTGATAATGGTTGATATTATAAAGTTCCTTCTGGCGGGCTTTTAGTTTTTCAGGTTTTGCAAAAAATTGGCAAAGTGATACCACCAAGGTTACTTATATAGTTTTTTAAGTTATTATTATTTGATGTTTTGCCTTCTTCATGACTTTGGTATCGCTCTGTCGTCTCTGATAAGTATGTGTTTGATCATTAGAGAGATTTTCATAAAATTTGTTGTTAATCTCTTGAGAAAAACCGGAGAGATTGTCAATTGTAATTATAGGTACAATGCTAGATTCAGCTAGTCGTTCTTACTCTAATTATATTAAGAATGTACTGACGAGTAATGTTATGTTAACTGAAATATATGTTACTCCGTTGGAATATATTTGATTTCTGTTCAAGATAAAGAAAACTCAAGAAATTTAAAAAAAAAAAAAAAACTACAAAGAAAATATAAATGCAAAGATGGAAATCATGAAGAAATGCAAAGAAGGAAAAGTGGGAAATGTAAAATTTACAGTGTTAGAATCATAACTATATAAATAGTGTTTGTGTTAGATTTTTAAATCAATCATAGAAAATTATATAGAAAAAGAGAAGAATAAGAAACTGTTTAAGAGAAAGACACAAAAATCCCAACATATATACTTGCATCTTCTACTTATCTATGTGTAAAAGTAAATTCTAAGAACTGTTTAAAAAGAACTACAAGGGTTTGTATTTGCAGTTTTGATGGAGCCAGAATGTGATATACTAGCATGGATATAATGAACTTTCGGATAAGAAGCACCGACAATAAATTTCCTGGCAGTTTGCTAGATTCTGTGGGACTTAAGTAGATTTCACCCAAAAAAAAAAAACTTAGTTTCCATACACTCTCCAGCGGAGTATCTCGAAATGACAAATGAATACGGTGAAGCTTGGAATGATGTTACTTCTTAAACTTATTTAATTTTTTGCCCCTTGGAATGATGTTACTTCTTTCACAAGAAACACACAAACAGGTTTTGGCATGTTAACCCACCTCTTGATTTCTCCAGTGGTCCAATTTTTGGCCCAGCTAACCCGGTCCCCTGACCCGTCGACATTGAGATCGACAAAATTAAACTATACTCAACATTTCTTCCGCATCAAGCAAAGAAAATGAAACTTAAGATACAATGGGTTATGCTACGTACTTTACCTATTGTTAAATGTAAAGGCTTCTATCAGCAACAGCAACAAAAACAAAAAACAAAAAAGCAAGCCATTATAGACTTTTATCTACCAGTCTGTTATTTGAACTATATCTTACAAGTGTAAAATATAATCTGATGATTAATAAAATCTAATTATATATAAATTAAAATACAAAAAAATTACCTAAAACAGAAAAAAAAAAATATTTACCCATGTGGCGGAATTACATGTACAGATTCTTAGCTAGCAATAACCAATAGATGGTTAGTTTAGTGAAGCTAACCTATCCAGTTACTCATAAGCTCCATCCTCCACCTCATAAACAACCTAAAGACCAGTCGACACCACAGAAGAAAACACACTCAAACTGACCCTTGAGAAATAGGAAATTGAGAAGAAGTTGTTGTTCGTGTAAGTCTTCTTGTCTATTACTTGAGTACCTTTTTAATTTTGTAAATAATTTTCATGTCTCTTGTCTCTTAGCGAGAACCTTGAATTGTTAAAGCTTTATATACTTTGTCTTAAAACCCTTTCTCTCTATTTGAACTTTATCTTGGTTGTCGGAATCTTAAAAGTGTGTTGTACTTACAGACTTGTGGAATGTTGTTGGTTCTTGCCTTGTGTTAATTGGTGATAGAGCGCAAATGTCATGTACGTTTCAGGTACCACTAGGGGATGGGTTCTGTCTCTATGGCTTCATTGAATAGTCTTCCAAATGAACTCTTGGCCCATATCTTGTCCTTTTTTTCAACGAAAGAAGCTGCGTCAACCTCAGTTCTCGCCAAGAGGTGGAGGACTTTGTTTGCTGTCCGGGATAATCTCGACTTTGACGACTCCGACTTTGTCCACCTGGAAGTGGGTGAACAGGACATGGACAACATTCAAGAGAGTTTCAGGTCTTTTGTGGATAGAACATTGGATTTGCTAGGCGTTGTCCCTATCAACAAGTTCTCACTTAAATGTGGAGATAAACATGGCAAGGATCATGTTGATAGCTAGATAAATAAAGCCCTGGAACATGGTGCCGTTGAGCTTCATCTACTCTTAACCGATGATATGCGGAGTTTTTTGCCATCCAAGTTATTCATCAACAAAACAATGGTGAAGCTAAAATTGGGAACAGGACTTAGCATCGATACCATTCCTCCTGATACGTTTCTTCCAGTGCTTAAGATCCTCTTCCTTGATTCAGTTTGGTTTGATAGAAGAGAGTTCTCTGATTTGCTTCTTGCTGGTTGCCCTGCACTTGAAGACTTAACCATAGAATACAAGTATTTTCCAGGGACGCCACAAGTCATTTCCTGCAAAACCGTCAAGAGACTCTCTATCATCTCTAGATTCGATGAAGAAGTTGATTGGTTTAGCTTTGTATCACTTGATGCACCAAATCTTGTCAACCTAATCTACTCTGATTATGCTCGCCGTACGTACCTTCGTTGTAATTTGGATTCACTTGTCATAGCTACACTGGATCTTCATTTTGTTGAACATATCGATCTTGCGGTGTCATTTGAACCGAATGTGACGGATCTCATGAATGCAGTAAGCAACGTCAAGGTCCTTCAATTGACAGGTTCTGCTGCTGAGGTCAGTTTCATTTTGGTCTCATTTTCATCACCTTTTTGTTAGAAAACAGGATAACATTCTTTGGGTGTGTGTGTGTGTTCAGGTGATTTTGAGATGCTGCAAAGGTGGACTACCCGTGTTCAAGAACCTCCTTGGGTTAGTGTTTTTAGGTAACAGTGAGCGAGTTTGGAAAGAGCTACTGCCACTTCTGCTCCAGCATTCTCCAAACCTAAATAATTTGTACCTCTCGGTAAGAAGCAAAATCCTACTTTAGATATATATATGACTACATGTGGCATGAAATTAATTTAAACTAGTCTCTCATGTTAATACCTTAGGGTCTGAATCGTTGCACATATGCACATGAGTTCGATGGGATTCGCATTCCCACAAACAACAAAGTAACAATGTTGCGCATCTCATGTTATGGAGGCACTGAAAACGAGCTGAAGCGCGTCAGCCATTTATTACTGAAGATGGAGCACCTCCAAGTGGTGGAAGTCTACATTTTAAAGACAGTGGCTGACTCCGAAAAGGAGCAACTCATAGAGGATTTACTGAAGCTGCCCACAGATTCATCCAGTCTCCTGATGATGAAGATCATTGATCATCATTATCAATTTATCATTTTGGACATTAAACTATGGCTTCTTGAACTTGGATAAGTGTCTTTCTTTTTAAGAATATTATATTTTCCGGCAAAACATTTAACAACTCTGATGTTCTTGATTCTTGTTTTGGTGCTGGCTTCTTTCGTACTCATCTATGTCATTTGCATGAATAATGTGTATTTATGATGCCGGTATGGTATCTCCGAGACCTTGATATTATTCAGTCTTTTCAATACCTCACTTTGCCATCTCATCTAAAGATGGTTATATATTTACCTGGAAATCAAATGACTATTGCCAGATCTACCATATAGGTATTCATTTTAGTTTCTTAATTACTTTTGTTTTCCCTAAACAGCTTTCTCATAGACCAGGATTTTTATATATTCAGATTTGATTCTCTGTTCAATTTATATTAGCTAATCTGATTGACATATATTAGAGCTTGGTATGATAGTTACTGCAACATCCATGAACAACCTTCTTTCTAATCTGAGTGATTTTTCTCGAGTTCAGGCATTAGTCACTTTCCCAAATGGTCAGTTCCTTTGGGAAAGCAAACGTCAAAAGAAACTCTGGTTACTCTTTGAAATTTTACAACGTTAATGCAAATAACACTTTGGAGGTGATAAAACACTAAACTTGTCGTCGATTGGGTCATTTCTTATAGACTCTAGTGAAATGGTTTTGCTTTTGAGATAGTGGACTACTTGACTTGACTTCATTTTAAGAAAACAATATCATTTAATTTGCATCTTTTTCTATGTTTTTCCTCTATAAGTTGCATTACTTACTAACCATAATTTGCATATTTGGTTCCTCACTGATACTCACTTCCCTGAAATATGAGATTGTTTCTTTTACTTGATTTTTTCAATGCTCTCATGTTACTTGATGCATATGTTTTTGCTACGGTATAGAGAAGCACAACATACTGATTTACACTTGGAACGCGTCAAGCCAACGCTTTTCTCTTCAATCTTATTAACAAATTTTATCTCTTACAATGATACAATTTTGTCTCGGCCCTTACTCAACCTATTCTACCAAATAGCATTGACCCCGACTAAGGATGAATCTGAAACTCACTCTTTTCTATCTAACACAACACCTTGTATAGATCTAAGAGAGTAAAACCAACCCTCTCTCTTTTTATCTATAAGAGAAGAAAACCAACCCTCTCTCTTTTCTATCTAAACTCTCACCAGTGTAGATCTAAGAGAAAGAAAAAACAATTCTCTGCGCTTTTAATCATCTCCCTGATTAACATCACAGAGAACTGGGAACACACCTTCTAAGCCTTATTTTTCTGGCTTCGAAGTTTACAACTGTATCAATATTCTAGAGTGCTCAACTTGGCTCGTGGCCTACTCCTAGAATATATATACACGACTTGAGAAACCCTAAAAGGCGAATCTCCAAGTATCAAGGGATAAGGAAACTGTTTGCTCTCATCCTTATCTTTTTCTTATTTGTTGTAGAGAATATTCTTCATAGAATATTATTCATATCTCCAAGTATAAGAAAACTGTTTGCTGCTCAAGTTTATCCTTTCCTTAATTTGCTGTGGAGAATATTCTTCATATCGCCACGAACAATCTCGTCTTTATCTTCAATGCCAAGTCATCAACTTCCCTCAACACATCATCACATCCACTCACGTCTTGCCACGTCAGCTCACACATCCACGTCAGCAACTCAGGCGCTTGTGATCTGATGCAGCTTCCTGATTGGAACAACACTTTGTTCGGCACAACAACTCGTTCCTCGCAGCGAGTTGTTCCAGAATCTGCATTTACAATCTCCCCCTTTTTGACTGAGTTTGATACTCAAGCATCTCTCTGGTTCAACCTGAAAAGACACTCCAACAAACACAAGCCAAAAACAGAACAAGCAACAACTAGATAAAACAACAGTCATTATCTAGCAAAATCAATCATCAGCTTGTTCAAATAGAACTATGAGTAAGAACCTAAAAAATCAGAAACCCCAGTGGGCTGCAGCGGAACCCATGTTCTTAATAGCTCTCTAATCAGACTTAATCAATTGGCATATTCTCAATCATTAACAACCTAAGATCAACCAATTAATCAATTAAGTCTCCCCCATGAACAATGATTCTCACCCATAAGTACAAAACTCCTTATCACTAGACGGTGATTAGAATTATATCAAAAACCAGAACCAGAATCATTCTCCCCCAGCTTGAGTGATCAACTAAGTCAAAAACAGACATATGTATCACAATAGTATACTGAGTTATGGGAATCACTTACCTGCTGACAGTGCTTCGCATCCTTAAGCACTTTGATGATCAGTCTCGTCGCCTATTGAAACAGCTTCATGTTTGTAGGCATTTTGACCCTCCTTGCAATCACAACTGGATGTTGGGAAATAGGACGTTGATAGTCGAGAATTCGAACAGCAGGTAGCTCTTTGATCGAACCACAGTGTGACCGTGACCATACACAAGCTTTGCAAGAAAAACCAGCACCTTGTGTATCATGTTCTACACTTTCAAACCTCAGTTTCACTGTAGATAACCTTCATTCTTGCATCTAGACCAGTTTCTTTGAACGATTCTACGCATAGTCTTGTTGCCCTTACCTAATCAGATCAGCTAAGCACATATCACTTCTCCAATTTGTCATCTGTAGGGAACTCAAACATATGATCATCTGTTAACTCAACTATCATCAGTCTCACATGTCTAATACCAGCCTAGCCATTTACTCCACCACACTCACACAAAGTGTGATAGTAAATGTGAGACTCCAAATGCATAGTACTTCAAAGGAACATTCACTGTCTTGATCAAACCCCTGACAGTTGACAGATTAGCCTACAAAACTCATATACCTTTGGTTATGTAAGGCTTAATCTCAGACACAGTTTCCAGAAGCCCAGCAGCTTCAAACATCCTCATCCATCATTATTGGAACCAAACACAAGCGTTCGTTCTTCAATGGATGTAAACGTCTTAAAAACAGAGTATCACACACCTCTATTTTTTTATTGTAGATAACATGACTCATCACAATCGTATGCACCTGTGGATCATTAACGGTGAGACGATCACCTGTCCCTCTTTTGTTGACTCCACGACACTGAAGTTTCAACACACTTCTGCAGATGCTCTCTTAACTAAAAAAGATGTCTCCTCGGTGATATAGACGATAATGCACACATCAAACAGCTGGTGGGACATAGACACTTGCTTCGTAGCACAATCCATCTTCTAGTAACAGTCCCTTGCATCAAACATGTTGATCAAAGATGGAACTATAATGAATAACCACCTGTTGTACAGACATGAAATAACCACTTGCAAGCACAATCTTCTGTCTAGGAGCACTCATCAGCCTCCGGTACTTGTAGCTCCATTCCTTCGTATCATGGAACTGACACTATACTCACTTATCGATACAAAATGAGTATCAGTCTTTCGAATCGTCTGCAGATGCATGATGACTCAACAACAATCCTCTAAAGCCCTTACACCACTAGAGCCAAGTTGTGAGTTTCAGTAACAGCTACTTCCAATCCTTCAATACTCCTGGTATACCCAAATATTTAGATGAACACGCAGCTCTTTGATCCTACTTACATGATCAATCCGTCGTTCAAAAGTCAGACCCTTGATCAATTGCTGCTCTATGGATTTTACCACTTAGAGAATCATAATCATTCTTGTGAGCTCAAACAGATGAGCTTAAACCTGAAAACACTTAACACACATTAGTGCACACCTGCTGAAAACATACAAACATTCTTCACCAACAATATCTACAATCAGCCCATGTTACATCTATCAATCATCTGATTTTAACTACACAACATTGATTTTACAACACATTTTTTCATTTTAACCAAGTACACACAATCTCATACTTCCAAACATAGTTAAACACAGGAAGTGAGGGAACCAGAAAAGCAATAGACCATTAAGAGCACTCTTCTATTATTTTTTTACTTCTTAAAGCAAGAGGTTTTCATACCTTGAGATCTGTTCTATGATGTGTGCCAACTTTATGTTAGGGACTTCACCAGAAACTACCACAACCTTTTGTGAGTCTTTAAGAGACAGTTCTGTGATCAGTGGCTAGTCTTTCGCTCTGGCATGCCTTTGATTCTCATGGTTCACCATCAACGTGAAGTAAGCTGCTGAATTTCCTTTGGAGAGTGCATTAACATGAGTGTATCAAGTCCTTTTTTTTTTTTTTTTTTTTTGACTTTGCATGATACACTACCTTAGAGCTTAGATTCAATAGACATGAATGATCTTCACAGTTGATGATATGAACGATCTTCTGCTGAATCTCCTGATTTCTATCAGCGATATCACTTGACTTCTCAACCGCGGATATTTGTGCATTCCCTTGTTATTATTCTTCAGGGCTCTGTTGCAGACGTACCAGCCACATTATTATTTTTTTTTTTTAATTACAAACCACTGGTACTTCTTTCAGAATAGAATGCATAATAATGCCACTCCTCAGCTCTTTGACCTCCTCCTTCACGAAAACGTTTTACGAGATCCCCAATATGAATTGGCATGACAGGCAGCTGTTTTCCACTGACTCTTTGTTTAGACAGAGTGTTGATCTTTTATACATTCTAGGATTTCCATGGCCTGTTCTGATGCATGTCCCTGTATCTGATCAACACAACTTACCGAACATATTAGATCTCACAAACACCAATGACTTTTCTCAGAATCATGTGTTGATCCCAGTCCAATGGTTTTGTAAACAAATCAGCAATTTGCAAATCAGTGCTCTAATGTTCTATTACTATCAGTTTTTCCACAACTAGTCTATGAATTAACTGATATTCAGGGTCCTATAATTTAATTTTAGTATTTAACATGATCTACAACAATATTAGCAAACAAACAATTATCACACAAAATTGAAGCATGGTCTAAGAATGTACCGTACGATGTTCTCAATTGTTTGATCCTCATCAGGTGACCGAAACAGGTTCCCAAGGCATTAACCTTAGATTCAACAATTTAACAAGGTACCTTAACAAGCTTCTGAGCGTAGCGGAAGATCAGCTTTGTTCCCAGAAAGCAATAGCCACCAAATCCTTCACGGTGATTTAGAGAGCGGTATCTCTTCAAATTCTGCTAGCTTATTTTTGTCAATGTCAACCTTATGATGCATGTGCCTTTGAAATACTTGACCATCCTTTCAGCAGCTTGCATGTGTGATACTAAAAACACTCACAGCTTGCAAGTACATAACAGATGTCTGGTTTGCTGGTAAAACACATCTTCAGACAACTGATCAACCCACCGTACCAGTTACCATTTACACAATCTCTTGAATCATCTTCTAAGATAGAACATTTCCAACTCCAATGGGTGTGGCTTCATCTTCACTTCTTTGTAACTCCCATGCACTGTTCAAGCCTTTGCCATACGCGCATTGGTATATGAATACCTCAAAACCTTGCAGTTGCTCCAAGTAAACAGTCTTCTAAAAGAAGCCATTCCTAGAAATCCTCGTGCTGAAGTGAAGGTGTTGCGTCTAGCAAGCTCTCCTTAGAGCTTTGTATGACCACTCATGCCTTGTTCTCCACAACTTGTCCACGTTTGTCTCTTGTGTTCTTGAAGACCCACACACAATTGACTCAGCACAATGATTTTATCAGCAAACGTATGACCTGCAATGACATTTGTAGACCTAGTAGCCACCTCTGTAGTTTCACCCATCTGAGATAGATCACATTGTTGCAGTTTGAATCCATTTGCAAAGCTCTGACTTGCCATGTCATCAACTGCATCCGAACAACTCTGTGTAGTAGCAGCAGACTCAACAACTTTGCCCTCCTGAATCCTTCCAGCAGCTTCTCGATAGAAGTGATTCTCACAGTTTCCTGACTGCTACAGCTTACACTTAACAACATCTAGTTAATGCACTAATTCTGAGATCATGTCTCTGAGCACCAGAGAACATTGCTGATTGAGCTCTTTTGCTTTTGGATTGGACGACTTCCATATATAATAGCTATTATCAGAGTGCTGAGCTTCGATTCAACTATTGTGGTACTTATTAACCGCCTTACATCCTTTCTCGGTGAAGGTAACATCTAAACCCTCATCACACACATAACTACTTCAGCTTCATCTCCAAAAGTGACCTTGTCAGCTGAGCCTGCTCCAAAGTTGTGTAGCCTTCTTTGATTCCCAGTCATGTGTCTTGAACAAGCACTATCAAAGAACCAGTGCTTCAACACAACAGTATGTTGATCATCAACAGTTTGAGCAACATAATTCATGTCACGCTTCATGATATTTACTCGCCTGTATCTTCGAACATCTTTGTGACACTCCTTCAGATGCGTGAGAAATATATTACAATCCAGACACTTGAAACAGCCAGCTTTGTGGAGGCTCAGACTTGCATAGTAACAGCGACATGTTCTTTTGTTCAGATCTTCGATTCTCCACAGTCTTGCCCCAACTTCTTATCTTGTCCTTTCATACATTGATTTGAGGTGTAAACCTTTATTAATTGTGGTACTTGAAGATCCACTATAACAATATAGATCATTCTTCTTAAGGAAGACTTGATTGCCTCTTCTTTTAACCTTGTGGAACTTCTTATGGCGTATGAACTGACTTACACGATTCTTAAATCTATAACAATCAACCTTAAAATGACCAGTCACACCACAATACCAACAACGACACCGTTTTCCTCTGAGGTTGTTTACAACAATCGTCTGTTTAATCTTCTGCAAGTTGAACTTAGACACCCGTATGACAGCCTCACCTCCGTTTTGCAGCACTTCTGTTCCATGACCTATGTATGAAATCTTCTGACCATTCAAAGACCATTAACTGCACTCATGACACCGCTTGAGTTTCCTCCATGGTTCCTTATACCACATTTTGTAATTATAGTACCCTCGTGAGTGATCAGCCCCCTGTACATATCTTTTGCTCCTTTACTCAGCTTCTTGTTATTACTTAGCTGATCCTCAAGGTATCTCAACAAAGACGAAATGACTTTTTCCTCAGACAACAATTTCTCAAGAGTGAAGACTCTACAAAGCAGCTCTTCCTTCTCAGACACCAGATCATAATTCTCCTTCTTCTGCAGAATCAGATCCTTAGACAGAGCTATGACTTGTTTCTCAACAGATAAGCTAGCCACATTAACCTTAGGTTTCAAAACAGACTCATGATTCTCATCATCTTCTTTGGCTGAACCAAGATCACTCCATGTCAGACAAGATATCGAATGACCACAGCCTTGATGGTTGTAACACTTCAACACGCTTCTTCTTTCAAGTGCAGAACATTCTGATTGGAAGTGTCCATAACCTTGATATTCAGAACTCTGAGATTCTTTCTCTGCACCAGATCTGGATGATGAAGATTGATACTGACGTTGTACACCCTTCAGCCTTCTTAACTGCTTCTTGCTCAGTACTTCCTCATTACCTTGAACAGACGTCCGAGTTTCTACAGTCTTCAGAGTGAATGATTCCTCAGCCTTCTGATCATTCTTTCTCATCTGCAGTTCATCTATCTCAACTAATTTCACACACTCTAATCCTTGTCCACCTTCTTGAGCACTACAACTTCCTGACAAGGGGAGCTTAGTTGACTGTTGAAATGACAAGATGGTGATACATTAGATTTTTCCTTCTTCACCCTTCTGGTTTCCTCAAAGAAGACTTCCAAACGATCCCAAGCTTCTATCGCCGACATACACTTTGGCACCATCGCGAACAGATCTATCGACAAGGAGCTGAGAATAGTAGATAACGCTTCAGCGTTCTGTTTTCCCTTAACTTCTCCTCTCATGTTCGTAAGTGTTGGAAGTGACCATCCATTTTCAACAGTGAATCAGGCTTCCATATCATGACTCTGAATTAGCTGTCTGATTTCTACTTTCCAATCATCATAATGCTCAACGTCAAGCATCAGCGGATTGTTCTCATCAACAAACTGTTGTGGATTCTCCATACTTCGTCTCAAGATCTCACCTGTTGAAAAGATAAAAATTCTTTTATCAGGCGTCTGCTCTGATACCAATTGTTACAGTATAGAGAAGCACAACACACTGATTTACACTTGGGACGCGCCAAGCCAACGATTTTCTCTTCAATCTTATTAACAAAATTTATCTCTTACAATGATACAATTTTGTCTCGGCCCTTACTCAACCTATTCTACCAAATAGGATTGACCCCCTAAGAATGAATCTGAAACTCTCTCTTTTCTATCTAACACAACACCCTGTGTATATCTAAGAGAGTAAAACCAACCCTCTCTCTTTTTATCTATAAGAGAAGAAAACCAACCCTCTCTCTTTTCTATCTAAACTCTCACCAGTGTAGATCTAAGAGAAAGAAAAAACAATTCTCTGCGCACTTAATCACCTCCCTGATTAACGTCACAGAGAACTGGGAACAAACCTTCTAAGCCTTATTTTTCTGGCTTCGAAGTTTACAATTGTATCAATATTCTAGAGTGCTCAACTTGGCTCGTGGCCTACTCCTAGAATATATATACACGACTTGAGAAACCCTAAAAGGCGAATCTCCAAGTATCAAGGGATAAGGAAATTGTTTGCTCTCATCCTTATCTTTTCCTTATTTGTTGTAGAGAATATTATTCATATCTCCAAGTATAAGGAAACTGTTTGCTGCTCAAGTTTATCCTTTCCTTAATTTGCTGTGGAGAATATTCTTCATATCGCCACGAACAATCTCGTCTTTATCTTCAATGCCAAGTCATCAACTTCCCTCAACACATCATCACATCCACTCACGTCTTGCCACGTCAGCTCACACATCCACGTCAGCAACTCAGGCGCTTGTGATCTGATGCAGCTTCCTGATTGGAACAACACTTTGTTCGGCACAACAACTCGTTCCTCGCAGCGAGTTGTTCCAGAATCTGCATTTACAATCTCCCCCTTTTTGACTGAGTTTGATACTCAAGCATCTCTCTGGTTCAACCTGAAAAGACACTCCAACAAACACAAGCCAAAAACAGAACAAGCAACAACTAGATAAAACAACAATCATTATCTAGCAAAATCAATCATCAGCTTGTTCAAACAGAACTATGAGTAAGAACCTAAAAAATCAGAAACCCCAGTGGGCTGCAGCGGAACCCATGTTCTTAATAGCTCTCTAATCAGACTTAATCAATTGGCATATTCTCAATCATTAACAACCTAAGATCAACCAATTAATCAATTAAGTCTCCCCCATGAACAATGATTCTCACCCATAAGTACAAAACTCCTTATCACTAGACGGTGATTAGAATTATATCAAAAACCAGAACCAGAATCATTCTCCCCCAGCTTGAGTGATCAACTAAGTCAAAAACAGACATATGTATCACAATAGTATACTGAGTTATGGGAATCACTTACCTGCTGACAGTGCTTCGCATCCTTAAGCACTTTGATGATCAGTCTCGTCGCCTATTGAAACAGCTTCATGTTTGTAGGCATTTTGACCCTCCTTGCAATCACAACTGGATGTTGGGAAATAGGACGCTGATAGTCGAGAATTCGAACAGCAGGTAGCTCTTTGATCGAACCACAGTGTGACCGTCCTTTGATCGAACAGCAGGTAGCTCTTTGATCGAATCAAGGGATAAGGAAACTGTTTGCTCTCGTCCTTATCTTTTCCTTATTTGTTGTAGAGAATATTCTTCATATCTCCAAGGATAAGGAAACTGTTTGCTGCTCAAGTTTATCTTTTACTTAATTTGTTGTGGAGAATATTCTTCATATCTCCAAGAAAAATCTTGACTCTATCTTCAATGCCAAGTCATCAACTTCCCTCGACACATCATCACATCCACTCACGTCTTGCCGCGTCAGCTCACACATCCACGTCAGCAACTCAGGCGCTTGTGATCTGATGCAGCTTCCTGATTAGAACAACACTCTGTTCGGCACAACGACTCGTTCCTCGCAGCGAGTTGTTCCAGAATCTGTATTTACAGTTTTTACTGATCAAACCGATAAAGCGTTGCTCGAGTTCAGTTCTCAAGTTTCTCAAGGCAAAAGAGACGATATCTTGTCCTCATGGAATCACTCTTTCTCTCTCTGCAATGGGATTTGGACTGCAGAGACTTTGGCTGTAGATACTTTAACTGTTAAAATCTTATTGTTAAAAAAGAAAACTTTAAAAGTTGTGACGGTAATTTTCTTATTAACAAAATTGTAAGAAAATACAAAGGTGATGATAAAAATAATAAATTTGTGAAGAGAAATGGATGTCAAAATAAAGGAAAAAAATGCTGATAATTAAATGTTTTTAAATTTTATATTCAATCTAAAAACAAATTTAATATAATTATGTTATAAACTGTATAAAACGTAAGAAGAAGAAAAAAACATTCTAAAAAAAATTATAAATTAATTAGATAAAATTTAATTAATGGAAAATTTGAAAAGTAAATAAATTAAAAATTATTATTTAAAATACATTAATTTATAATTTAGTCTTTTGATGTACCGCGGGTGAATAAACAAACGTAACTTATATTACTAAGGTATAACGATATGAGTCGGTCATAATATGGAAATGGAGCAACTTATATCATAAAATTATATTGGAAATACTTATCAACAAAAACAACAAGTCATTTAGAGCACTTTGATAGAAATACTATATATATGCCCGGAAGCGCCAAATGATTGATTTATGCAAATATAAAAAACGACCGTTGGAAAACAAAAAGAGACCAACGAGAATTCAAAGTTGAAAAAGTCAATCAACTCGCAAACCTAAAATTGCTCTACAAATCAAGACTAAAAACGGCTTCGAAAAGTATTTCTTTCGCAGAGGGGATTGTTGTTTCCCTTGATGAATTCTAGTTTCAAAAAACGAACTTCGGTTTAAGTCAAAAATTGAGCAATACACTTGGTAGCTTAACCTTTGCCGGCAATAATCCGTTTACATAGCCATGAAAGAGACAACTAACAAAATCTTAGTCCAAGCTGAGTCATCGTTACAACATACGTCTGTCTAGCTCCCCGTGTTAATTTTAAAACATTGATTCAAACGAACATAACACCTAGCAGAACCTAAGTCATCAGAAAAAATCATCCAACGTTAGAGGAGCAGCTCTGGCGGCGGCCAACACCTTTGTCTCTTTTCCCAGCAAGGCCTCCGTTTCTGAGCACTTTAGCTTCAAGTTGTTCAGTTCTTCCTTCTCTTTCTCCAGTAGAGCTTCTATGTCTGAGCACTTCTGCTTAAAGACCTTAAGCTCTTTCTCTAATTCTTGCATCCGAGTCTTACCAAACTGCTCTTCCATCTTCTTTTTCTTTACGTCCTCCACCTTACGTTCCAACCAATCCACCTTAAACCCCGAATCCTTCAGGTATGTTAATGCTTTCTTTGCTTGGCTTAAGTCATCAAAGGAAAAGTCTTGCAGTGCCTGGCACAACGTCTCTATTATGTTGAGAAGGAGATTTATGCATGACGTTCTCATATGTTGGTTCTTTACTCGGAACTCTAGTGTCATATCCGGGTGTCTTTCCAATATACGTTTCACAGATTCCGCCTACAGTTGAAACAAAGTATAATAAACTCATATGTATACTCCATATCCAAAGGCTGGATGGTATCATTAGTTAGAAACCTCAGAGCTGTAAGTAATGTTCAAATATGTTCCTATCTAACCAAACATTCTTAAACAGTGAGAAAATAAACTTTTACCTGTGAAGGAAGAACTTGAAACCCGTAGACATTAATGCTTTCCTTTACGGAAGCACCATGATCGTTAAGCTTTATCCTTTTCGGAGGATGAATTACAATTTTAGATGCATCTGAAACGTCTAATTCGCCAATAACTTCAAGAACATCTACCTCCGCAGTAATCTTGACTCCATCGTTAACAAGAAATCCACTTTTCTTGGCATAAAGTTTGGTAAGGAGGAGCATTTTATGATTCCCAGAAAGAGTAACATTTTGATCAAACCATTGTTCTTTATCTATAGACAACAAGAAGATAGAACTGATCATCTAACTGAACACAAACAAACACAAGTAGACATATATAGAACCCACAAAATACGAACTATCACCTCGTTGTTGGGAGAGTAGACCGGAGAGTTGATTGACAACAGTTAGGCGAAATTTTACGTGTCTTCTCCATCCACAAGGCAAAGTTTTACGAGTAGCAACCATCAGATACAAAGACAAATGACTAGCATTCTGAAATCCCTTTGGATAGGCCATAAGACGCCTGCTTACAAACAAAAAAAAGCCATAAGACAGTCAGCAACGGAGGATGTTCTCATAAACCTATACTGGAGGAGAAAAACAACAACATAAGTTGTCTTCTTCTTACCATTTGCAGCCAGTGATCACAAATTCATCAGAATGAATGGTCAAGCACGCAGATTCCAGAGATGAGAAATTCTTAATCACCCAAGTGAATTTCTTATCAGCTGCTTCTTCATTCCCCATTGAAGATGACGACTCCTCGCAATCAAACTTGAAGACGAGAAAACGGAACTCTAGAGTGGCATTGGCACGCACCCAATTCGCAAATGGAACCACGCTTGTGTCCCTTGGTCTTCTTGGCTCTATGTATTATGAAAGAAAGGACTTTGGTTGGACGCTTTTGTCGCTTGGTCTTCTTGACTCATAGATTATGAAAATGGACTTAAAGTGGACTTCGGCCCAATTTATTTAAGCAAGCTCGATAGCATATATAATGACCATGACTCATAGTCTACCAGTCTCTCAAAAATGTCTATTAGTAGAGATTTATATGAATTTGTCTTTTGAATCAATCTAGAGAGTGTTATGAGCCTGTACCTTCGCCGCAGATCTAGTAAGTGGACCCGTCGTAAGTTGCTTAAGTTGCTTGGGGAAACAAAGAACGTAAAAGCTTTTAGCTTCCCTTAACCCTAGTCTCTCTTGAGAATAAGTTTAATGCTTCGAAGTTCCCTTTATTCATGTTTGAGTCTCCTTTTTATAAAGACCCTGACAACCGACTCTTAACTACTAATTAAGTAAAATTACCATAACCATAATTGAATCTAAAAAAGAAATAGAAGTAAATCGACATAAGAAGCTTCTAAAGTCTTCTTGTTCCTTCTATGATATTTAATCCCATAGCGTGTATCAGAGAGATGTCTCTTTTTATTTTTATTTTTATGAAATAAAATCCAAGTTATTTGTGTTTTTGATGACAATTTAAAGATCTTCTTTTCTTTACTTTTACTTAAACTTTGATAAGCTATTTCCTTTCAATTTCATTTTCTATTTTTCTTTCTAGCTTAATAAGCTCATTTGAGCTTGAATCCTACCAGATTTGGATTCTCTTACATAATTTACCAGTTCGGCTAAATTTATCCTTCGTAACAGTTTATTGTTTTTGCATGAATGTAAAATTGTATTCATACAAAAACGTTTGTACTATGAATGCGACTTAAAGTAGAAAAGAGTTCTGAAAAAAAAACTTACTACAACATGAGGAATGTACAAGCTATGGGTATGGAACCAAGCTCCCTCATAAGCAGAACTTCTCGAGAGTTGATTTGAGCTTAACCGGTTTCTAATATTTTTGTCAATCATGCTAACAAGTTGGGACAGCGCCACAAATTAACAAATCTCCCCAATGGAAACCATATATCATGCCAGAACGATGTTAACCGACCAAAACAAACCTCCATCTTGTGGAACATGTTTGAGCTCTAATTAACTTGACCCTTTACAGGCTCATGCCTGTTCCAGAACACATAAGTTTGAATCACATCAGCTTTACCTTCTTTGCTCTTCGTGATGAGATCAACCACATCTGAAAAAAAAAAAAAAAAAACCCCCAATTCCTCTAAGTTAGCATTTCAACAAAACTATCATAAAGCTTTTTTTTTTTTTTTTAAACAAACTTTATTAATGGACCTTCCCAAAAATAATGGACAAGGCCTTGGTAGTTTACAATTGGGCAGGTACAAAAAGAGATAACAGAAAAATTGGTCCACTAACGAAAACAAGATCGACTCCTGCTGAATTTAGTTTGGCCTGAAGCAGCGGTCTAAACAGTAATTCCGGCGAAAGCGAGATCCACTCCTTTGCGGCATAGATAATGAAGTAAACCCTTACCAGAAGCTTTCGAAAACTGATGCCGGTTCACACTCCATCGTCTCACCTAACCCGGAACAAATCTCCCGGCTTGTTCTAACCGCCGACAGCAGGCTCTGCAGTGTTTGTCCCTTGCCTAGCAACTCAACAGACTCAGAGCTATCCCCCGGTTATCTCAGAGCAAGAAAAATGCGGCGATCTCTAACTTGTTGATTGCTCAAGACATAAACTAAAGATCGGAATCCGCAACCGCCTACTAAGATCCAATGAATCTAGAACTTACCTCCAAGACGAGCAGCGTGATCCACCAATCCTCCATCGACTTCCGCTGCAAACTACAGCGGTCAATTGAATGTTGAGCTGTAAGAAAAACACCTACGACAACCTTCGGCGTCTTCAACCAAGAGGAAACTCCGGCGAACAACCACAAACCTTTCATCGTATCCATGTGCCAGATCTGCTCTGGAAACCACCTACCTTGAGCCCATAAACGGACGGAGGACAGCCGCAAAACTCAGGGAAAATATCATAAAGCTCTTACTACTGCAATTAGAAAGTTTATAAAAATACAACATAACCCCATGCTAAAGTTAATTTTAAGAAAAGATAGCAAATAAAAAAGTGGATTTAAAATTAGTTAATTAAATTTTAACATTCTCCTGGTCTGATTATTGAATGTTAAATTATCTGATCAAGACACTTAAGAAAAAAAAGCAATTTTGTCTCAACAACGAATCATGACGTCTTTTTTAATATATACCTCAGAGTTTTGTTTCGGTGGAGCGTCTTGAGATATAAGGAAACTTCCTCTTATTTCCGGAAAAAAAGCTGAAGAGAGAGATTCAGATTCTTCTTAAAAGGAGGCTTGGCTCATTAAAACGAGAAACCAACACAATCACCCCTATGTATAAGAAAGGTGGTGAAGAGAGCTTTGCAAACTGCAGGATTTGGTACTGGAAGATCTTTTGCTGATTTGTTCTCTGCAACTCAGTCCTCCACTCGGTGATCATCAACTTCAAAGAATCAAAAATGTAATATATATGTGCAGTGGTGAAGCCAGAAAAGTTATTCATGGTGTCATAACTCATAATATTTTTCTCAAGAAAATATAGATTATGATAAAAAAAAATGTTTTTACAAAAGTTCATTCTAAAGATGAATTCTACGCTCACTCATACTTTGGAAACATTTAATCACTGTTTCGTTTGTCACAGTGTCAAGTACCTGTTTTTCAATAAAGCAAACTAGACAATCACTAAAAAATGTATCACAAATACGATTACGTGAAGCTGTCTTCACAATGTTCATTGCAGAAAAATATCTTTCAACGGTTGCGGTAGCAACAGGTAGAATCAAGGCTAGCTTCAAAAGTCGATAAACCAAAGAATGAGAAATATGTTTCTTTGTCTCCACCATCACACGAGCTAGATCACCAAGACTTTTAAGATTAGAAAACCTTTCATCTCTTTGCACATTATCAAGATAGATGTCAAGTTGATGATCAAGAGATACACGCTCCACAAAACTAAAGTCATCTGGATAAAGCTCAGCCATTCTCACCAACATTGATTTATTAAATTGCCGAAAAGAATCCACCGGACTTAAGGATGCAATGCAAACAAGTAGTTCTGAATTTACCTCGTCAAATCGATCATTGAACTCTTGAAGTTGCATATCTAAGACAGTGTAGAAACAATCTACCTTATAGTGATGCAAGTTGCTTATGTTGGTCTTTTTCCTTGGCCTTCTTGAATCAACAAACTCTTCGTCCATATTAAGCACTTCAGTATTGTTTTTCTCACCAAAAGAACATACTTTAGTAAGAAAATCATCCTATCCATCATCACTAAGCTTCTGCAGTTGTCGCTTAGTAGATGCCACCAATGAAATAGCATTCAAGATATCTTGATCTCTTGTCTGTAAAGCCTTGGATAAGCTATCAGTGTGCCCCAAAATATGTAAGGTTAACTGGAGATAGAAAGCAAAATCAAAGGTATGAAAGTATTTGAGGAGGCCATATGCTTGTCTCCTTTTGGTTGTATCTACGCCCTCATCTTGAATATATTCAAGAACCTCAATAATACAAGAAAACAAATCAACAAGCCGTAGTAAAGTCCTATAATGTGGACCCCAGCGAGTATTTGTAGGCCGTTGAAGTGAAAGCTCCTGATTTAACCCAGTTCCAGTCTTAATGTCACCATTACTAATCCCTTCTTCAATTTTTTTGCGATAGCTTTCCCGAAGCATGTCTTTTCTCTTGCAAGAAGCCCCAACCACATTCAATAAGAGAGAAACCATATCAAAAAAGTCTCCAACTTCAAAATGTTTTTTTGCTACCGCCACAACAACTAACTGCAATTGATGGGCAAAGCAATGAACATAATACGCTGAACTACTTTCTTTCAAAATCAGTGACCTCAATCCAGTGAATTCTCCTTTCATGTTGTCCTTTCACCTTTTTCAAACTCAATCCATGTTTGGCAAACAAAGAATCAATAGCAATCTTCAGAGATAAAGAAGATGTCTCCTTCACATGACTAATGCCAACAAATCTTTCTTTTACTATTCCATACTTATCAACAAAGCGAAAAACCACAGCCATCTGCTCTTTGTCTGAAACATCAGCTGATTCATCTACCAATAAGCCAAAGACATCGTTACCAATTTCTTGGATAACAGATTTAGTTACTTCTTCTACAAAGCAGTGCACAATATCTTTTTGAACTGGAGGAGATGTCATCTGATTATTTTTAGGAGCATTCTTCAACACAACTTTTCTCACAATCTCATTTTGGCCAGCAGTATATTTGAGAAGCTCCAAAAAATTACCTTTATTTGTTGAATCTTCTGTCTCGTCATGGCCACGAAAAGGTAATCCTTGATGTAACAAATGTCTAGAAACATCAATTGAAGCACTCAGCCGAACCCGATACTCATCTTTCATAACATCTGTTTGCTTCTGTAAAGCATGTTTGATAGACTGACCTTGTCTCATCAAGGCATCACATTTATTTTTGGAAATGCTGTGAAAGCTAGTATGATCACCTACATGCTTAGTAAACCCATAGGTTTTATTCCACCCACAATAACCAATCGAAACAAAAGCATCACTCCCACCTTGTTTCTCAGCTTGATCTTTGAATAAATAACAACACAAGCAAAAAGCTTTTTCTTTTTCCACATTATACTCTAACCAATCACTTCCATATTGATCATACCATTGTGGATTAAAACGCCGTAATATACCTCTTACAATAATTTGTTTAAAATTATGATCACGAGGTTGATAAGGTCCTCTTATCAAATATCTACGTCGTACCTCCTCTCTTTGATTAGGATGATAACTTAGAATGCTTTTTTTTAGCTGGATCCCATGGCAAGTCATCCGAATCAATGTTGGGTGGTGAAGATTTTCTTTTCAAAAATCTATCAATTGTATTGCCTACAAAAAATACACAACCGAACAAATTATCTATACATGTAACATATTTGCGTAATTATTTGTACAAAAAAATCTAACATACAAGTAATGAAATAAATTTTTGTTACGTTCCAACTAGGTAACAAACTAACAATAATAAATAATAATTCATGATTCCATTCCCACTAAGATATCCAAGAGAAAAACTATTAAGCAATCCCTTCTATTTTCACAAATCCAAAATCTTGTATAGTATTTTAATTACTTAAACTAAACAAAACAAAAAAAATCTTATACAAATGAATTAACTTACGATTCATAGTTTTCAATCTGCTTAAGCAAAGATGATGATGGAAATTGGAAAGGAAGACTGGAAGAGTACGCACGATGATGATGGAAGAGGAAGAGTCCAAACTTTTGTTAAATTAGGTTTTTTTAATCAACTTATTATTATGTTTAGTCATACAAATATATTGGATTAAGATTTTGTTAAAAGCTAAGTCCACCAGTTTGCCCAAAAGCCCAAATGTTAATATTTATTTAAGGGTGTCAACAAAATTTCATAGGGGTGTCAAACGTAACTTAAACATATGCTAATTAATTATTTTTATAAAAACTCTTCTAAAATTTATAATTTCATGGGTGTCATATGACACCTCTCATTCTTCATTGCCTCTGCCACTGTATATGTGTTCTTTTATTCTTAAGATATTCATATGTAAAATATGAACAATAGAGGAGAAAAAAAATAAATAGAAATTAGTGGAAGGTTTTAGATAAAATTATTATTAATTAATATTTAAGACACCTATTAGAGAATAACTGATAAAAATGCTCTTAGACCATAATTACTGGTAGTTATTTCTCTCAAATTCTCTTATTAAAAACTAATAAAAAATATTAAAAGGAGAGAGAAATAAAGAAAACGTTGCTCAAAGTAGTTATGAAGCAACGTTTCTCGGTCATTTTTACACATGTCAGTTTCTTATAAGTTATGTATTAAAATATTAATTTTTTTTTTGAGCAACGGTGCGCTAATGATGCTCTTACAGTCTATATATATATATAACAACATAATTCAGATACACGATCAAAGTTGTGTGAGTTTTTTTTTAACCCTAGCTTACGTTGAGAACGTTCAACTGAGAGAAACACTCAGTTGCAACAGAAGAGAGATCATGAAGGTCATGATTGCAACAGAAGAGAGATCACTAGATCTTAACCGTTTGGCATATTCTGCAATTAGAGCTGCTAATGTTTCGGATGATGATCGCTGCTTTGGGAATCTACAATACATGAAACAGAGCTTGAATCTCTTTGTCAAAGATTTTTACATTCTGAAGCGATACTTCCTCTGGCGAGTCTAAGAGATCACGAAAACCCTAAGATATGAACGAAAGCTAACATCTTGTTTAACTCATGGATGAAGACTCTTTACTCCAACGGAAGAACAAACTCTTCTACTTGCAACAAAGTTGCTCTTCCCCTGAAACTGAAGATGATGGGGACATCAAGTCATTATCAGCCAAAGATCAGGGAGGGAACACCAATAAGACGGCCAAGATACTTGGAGAGGATCAGCTCGAGCGTACCAAAGAGATACATGCCTTTCTTGAAGCATATCAACCCAACCAAAAGGAATTAAGCTACAAAACGACTTGTTCTACATTCTTGACCCATCAAAGGAACACGTCGAGTTGGAATCAAGCCAAAATCAATTTTGGTTTAGAAGTTATTCAATTTCTAAACCAATGGTTTCTAGACTTGCCTTATTTGGAGTCTCACGAGTTTGGTAAAGATCAAACGTATCTGTGGCAGTCAAGAGACTATTATATACTTCTAGAAGATCCCTACAACACTCTAAGGTGCACCAACACACAAGAGATCAGGCGGATCCTCCCACACCTTTACTTTCTATATCCGGAACCAAGCTTGCCTTATTTGCCTTGTTTGGAGCCTAACGAGATCAACCAGAAACAGTTCTTTCCCAATCTGTTTGACTGCGTCTCAGAGACCCTCCAAGTGAAAAAGAGACTTCCCAGGATACACCATTTCCTTCCCAAGCTATCAAGATACAAACAACGGCTATTTCCTCATCTGGACGATTTCTAATTAAATCTCCAACGGCTACTTTGTCAATTAATTTTGCGATACTTTTCTTGTTTAGCTTCTTAGGACCGTTATCTATGAGCCTATAAAAGCTTAGTTTCTTTATCATTGTAATAATCACCTTTCAATCATCTAAGAAATATACAAGTTTGTTTTGTTTTATTCAAAGAATGTCTTTGTTTAAGCAATTTTGTCTTTAAGTTTCATTTGAGAGATTCATTTGATTCTTGAGATGAAAGGATTAGGATTGTTTGTGTGATTCAAACAAGTCTAGTTCTCTACCGATTGAGAGAGTCAATCAAGCCCACGGATTGATAGAGTCAATCAAAGCAACACCACCACATTTACCGTCGTACCCATCTTCCGCCAATGCTTATTGATCAGTTCTTGATCACCGTTTGTTCATAAGATTGCGGAGTGACCTCGGATCTTATATCAGAAGAGATCATCTAAGGCTCAGGAAACTGGAGAGATTAAACAAATTGATGTTCAGGCAAAGAAACATCGACGTCTAGTAAAATTATCTGAAAACCCTGAACACTGTGATCCATACTTGAAGAGCCTGAGGGACAATACTAGCAGCGTATCTATTCAAACCATAAAGCCTGATGAAGAAGATTGCAAGTCTACTATTGCAGCGAGGCCTCTACCAATGAAGTTTCCTGAAAACCCTAGATCCAAGGCTCATGAAACGGGAAAGATTAAGTAGAAGCCTGGCGTTTGCAAGTCAACAAGTCTCCAGATGAAGAAGCAGCATGCACCTCTGAAAAACTCTCAGAATCCTAAATACAGTGCAGCCGTGAAGAAGAACTCAACGGAGATGTTGGAGCTGTTTGATATGGCCAGGAAATCAACTGATGTGGCCAACGCAAAGGGACTTCTTGCGGCTAAAGCAAAGGCATGAATCTGCGTAGATACTCTCTCTTTACTCATGGATTTCCCCATCAGCTCAACTGCTACTGAAACAAGGCGGAGCATGCTAATGCTTGAGAGTCTCACAAAACACAAAGAGATCTGCAATTCTGCAACAGCGCTTCTTCACTATTGGAGACAGAACATTAGAGATCAACAACAGTGACATGTGTGTAAAAAAACTCAAGGATTGTGTCATCTGCAAAAGACAAGGGTCAGGTACTTGTAGACTTGTGTGACTTGACAGCTTTGGTTGTTTATTCTTTTGGTAAATTAGACTAGTGTAGTTACCAGTAAAAAAATCTATTACTCAAAAAAGCTAACAGTAAGGATTTTCACAATTTCTCTTTGTATGGTTCAACACTGGAGTGTGTTTGTTTTCTTTTGTTTTTATATATGTATCCTTGAAATTGCAGTTTGAGTAATCGAGAGCACATCAAGGCAACATCAGAGTACTGTTTGAACTGTTATTAGGATGCTATCCAGTATTTTATCTTCTTTGTAAGTGACTGACTCTGTTTGATTGAGAGTTACTCTATATGCTAAAGTACTCTTAACGGATTCGATCAGTATCCATTACCACCATAACCGATGAGACAGTTGACTGTTATGCAAGAAGCTACTTTCCCTATAATCACATTACGAGCTATGAGACATTAGGGAAGAAATTTACCAATAAATGATCAAACAACCTAAAAATGGCTCTACGAGTCGAGCTTAAAAACAGCTTCGAACGGCCTTTTTCTGCGGAGGGGATTATAGTTTTCCTTGATGAATTTAAACCACATAGAAATAAACTCGGTTTAAGACCAAACATAAGCTTTGATTCGCTTAATAAGCTAAGATTATAACTGAACAATGAAAAGTACACTTAGTAGTTTAAGCTTTGCCGGCGATTAATCCGTTTACATAGACACGAAAGAAACAAACTAACAAAATCCTAATCCTAGACCTAGCGAGTCCTCTTAACAAAGAGATTACCTCTTTACAAAATATAGTAGTAATTTCCAACAGAGGTCTCTCTAGCCCCCCGTGTTAATTTTAAAACATTGATTCAAACGAACATAACACCTAGCAGAACCTAAGTCATCAGACAACATCATCCAACATTAGAGGAGCAGCTTTGGAGGCGGCCAACATCTTTGTCTTCTCTTTTCCCAGCAGAGCTTCTGTTTCTGAGCACTTTAGCTTCAAGTTCTTTAGTTCTTCCTTCTCTTTCTCCAGTAGAGCTTCTATCTCTGAGTACTTCTTCTTAAAGACCTTGAGCTCTTCCTCTAACTCTTGCATCCGAGTCTTACCAAACTGCTCTTCCATCTTCTTTTCCTTTACTTCCTCCAGTTTACGCTCCAACCAATCAACCTTAAAGCCCGAATCTTTCAGATATGTTAATGCTTTCTCTGCTTGGCTTAAGTCATCAAAGGAAAAGTCTTGAAGTGACTGGCACAACGTCTCGATTATATTGAGGAGGAGATTTATGCATGATGTCCTCATATTTTGGTTCTTTACTCGGACCTCTAATGTTATGTCCGGGTGTTTTTCAAATATAAGTTTCACAGATTCCACCTGCAGTTGTAAAAAAAGGATGAAAAACGCATAAACTCATATGTATAGTTCTATATACACATCCATAAACTGAATGGTATACTTTAAAGATACTATTTTTTTTCCCAACATTTTCTCTGTATTAATATGTGTTCCAATGATAAATTCAAAACAGTAACAACAAAGAAGGAGTTGATAAATCTCATGAGTTTGAAACTGATAGTTTCGTAATAAAGTAATTAATCAAATAAGTTCCTATCAAACAAAACGCATCTAAAAAGAAGTTGTGAATTCTTTGTGAACAAGTTACCTGTGAAGGAAGAACTTGAAACCCATTGACATCTACTGATGATGAAGAATGACTAGACACCGCACCACCACCATAACCATTTAGCCTGATCCTTTTCAGAG
>NC_141883.1:10258103-10287022 GCF_030686135.1 Camelina sativa | reverse complement strand
CTATAGCTCCTGAAAGTGTGAGTTTGGCCCCTGGATAGAGAGAAAGGTAAAAGAAAGAGGAGAGTGATGTTTCGTTTCAAGTTCGAGATCTCGTGTAGGTATACATGAGAACAGAGAAGTGTCCTACGGATTCAGAACCGGAAGGTCAGAAAAAAGTGGGAATGACAGTCCGGCTACCGGAGGAGCTATTCAACTATTATCAACTATTGAGTCTCTGAGTGGATTTTTCAATAGATGGGAGCAAGGAGATTCTGTCTGAAGAAGGACGCAGAAGTTAGTGCGTAGCGCTTGATACATCAAAGTATGCCTCCGCTTACACATCAGCAGTCGTTCTAATTTTTCAATCAAAGTAGTAGCTGTCGTATTCCAGAAGGAAGGGGGATTGATATAAGAAGAGTCAGACTTCTTTTTAAGCAGCAATCTTTTACAGAAAAGAGAGTAGTTGTCGTCGATGTGGGATAGTCCCTGAAGAATAGTACCCATGTCAACGGATTGCAGGTATAGTTCAACTCATAGCCCCCAATCCCACGGGTGACGATATTGTCATTGGGGATCTGTATGCTTTCAAAAGAGTCGTTAGCTGATCTAGGAGTCAGTGGTCAATAAGTAGGCAAAAGACTCTGGGGAAGTAAGCGAAGCTATTGATTGGTTGAGCCCCTCAACAAAGCATGTCCAGCACTTATCTTAAGTTCCTTTAAGCAGATCTGTGAGCAATCCTAGGCCTCTCTTTCAGTAATTTCCAAAGAGTATAGGCTCAATTCAAATTATTTATGGTAGGCAGAGCAATCGTAGACCCTTACCTAGCTAGTGACCTGGCTCTCTTCTTCATACTTACTGCACGCAGAATAAGATCTACTTGTCCTCCTCCCTTCCCTTTACCTTTAAATGAAAGCTTTCACCCTCTCCCTCATCTGCATCCAAACCATTTCGACCGGAGCGACTTTGTTCAATCGCTTTTGCACTTTTTTCTCTGCCTGGCAGGCTTTTCATAGTTCACGGCCCCTGCTGAGTAGGGTCGGTATAGGTAAGGCAATCGATTCAAAAGTAGACTGAGAGTGGAGGTTTAGAATCACCTAAGGGCGTACTGTAAAAGGAAAGAAAGGTAAGCAATCCCAGACCCAATAGGGCTACCTTTCTTCGACTGAGACCTATCTGCTTCATTCCCGAGTTTCACTTCACTTGGACACAGCCAAAGAAAAAGGGGGGCTTGATCCACCGCTTTCAAGTCCAGTTAAATTAGAGAACTCCTTTTTAGAAGAATAGGATAGAATCTTCCGAATCAGTCCTACTATGGTTGGACCAAGGTCATTTCGACTCTCTAGACTTTCTTGCTTCTTTCCATCCTGAGAAGTAGATCCTTTGGACCTTTTCTTTCCTGTTGAACGAGTGGATGTTTTGAACGAGTGTTGAGCGAGTGAAATGCCCTATAAGCTATAAGGGCGAGCTATCTCTTTAGATTCTGTGAGCTGCGATTGAACTGAACGTTCCAAGTGCATCCAGCAGGAATCGAACCTACTTGCCTCTTTATTAGGTTGGGCGCTTTAACCATTCAGCCATGGATGCAAAGAGAGCGAGTGAACTAGGTTTTGGTATTCCTTCTCGAGCTTCAATTTCTTCCGTTATAGGAGATTCGAGAAAAGATGGAATAGGAAGACGTGTTTCCAGAACAAACAAGATACGGGTTGAGAAGGGGAAGTTAGCAAAGTTAGACAAGATTGGAATGGGCATAGGAACATGTATTGATGTACCAGATCGGCTAATGCTCCCAGGTTGATGCGATGTATTCCACCAGTTGACTGAAGACTTTATTATTGGTATATCGATCGGTCCAGCACGAATTGAAATAGAAGCCGGTTCGACAGGAAGCTTTTGAAAACGCAGTGCACCCAGGTAAATAAGAAACGAGATGAATACAGAGGTCAAACGAGCATCCCACACCCAAAAGGTCCCCCACATTGGTCTTCCCCGAAACCCCCCAGTAACTAAGGTAAACAACGTAAAAAAAGCACCCATTTCTATACCGGTTCCGGAAGAGCGAAGATAAAGGGGATGTTTTGTTAATAGGAACAAGAAAGTGTTTATAGCCGTGGCGATATAAACAATAATACTCATCCGAGCCGCAGGAACATGTACATAGAGAATACGAGAATTTCCACCTTGTTGAAGATCTAGTGGTGCTACCCCAAGACTTAAATGAATAGCCATCGCTGTTAAGAACAACCAAGACCCAATGAGAATTTGCGCGTAGCTTCTGGTCTTTGACATCAAAAAAGAAGGTTGTAATAACGAAACGGACATGTGCAAATTTTGTCCTAGCTAGTGGAACAAGAAAGACATGGATCTATAATACGCAATCAAAGGATTTCCCCCAACGAATAATTCCCCCTGCTTTGTTTGTTTTCGCTCTGCTTGTGCGTGGCACTCCTTGCTGGCGGAGCGGCGCATAGCGAAAAAAAAGAAAAAAGGAAACTCACCACCAAAAGAAAAAGGTAGGTTAACTAACGAAACTCAAAACTACATTTGAATTCTTGCTCACCGATAATCCTTTAGAAAAAATCTTATACAGCTGTATACAGGATTATTGGTATAGCTGTCCACTAGCCGAAAATCGGACACCAAATTATTGTAGACTGAATTAAGTAATTGCATAGCTGCCGGGTCTGCCGTATTTGGCAATCCGGCATCCTATAGAAGTTTAGTGCTCACCTTGCTCAAGAAACTTGGCGTTTCTATATAAGGGTAACTTCGGGGGAACTCGGACATTACATTTTCTTTATATTTGTCCAGATACTTTTCCACTTCCTCAACTACAAGATTTCTCAAGAAATCCTCCTCCGCCTTTCTTTTCTCCTATTATAAAGGAGTTAGGAAGCCGACGATCTGATCTGAGTAGTTCTGGTAGCGCCCTGGTAGCCAATGAGTGCTTGTCTGGTATCGAATGAGCTCAAGTAGTTGAGTAGCTAAAGGCGTTGCCTTAGAGGAATGAATGTCCTATCTTCGGGTAAGCTTCCTACAGACTTTTCTTCCCGAAGTTCCTGGATTGTGTGAAATAAGAACATAGGGTATTGACTGATTAGCTGCTCAAGCTACATTTCAAAGGTGAGGAGTGAACCTTTTTTCTGGCTGATTCAATATCACCGGAGTCTGCTCAGGGTTCCAAACCAGCAACAAGGCTAATTACGAGAAGCAGAACAAACAAAAAAAGATATGGGATTCTAATGTTGCTAATGCTACTTCCGGGTGGGCATCCAAGACAAGATTGAATTCATTGTCAAACCGTTCCAGCCGGGCATCCGTGCAGGTGTCACAGGTTCCTCCTGAAAGGCTGCTCTCTCCTCTTTCTCAAGCTTCATAGCATCGGTTGAATAAAGAGCAGGGCTAGACGCGCCTTCGATTCCCTAGTTCAAGTTAAGGATAAAGTTTGAGATAGATAATAGGCAAGCATTTGAGATACTTATTAATAGGGATTCTGCTCCTCGATCGGACTTCGTGCAATTCTTTTATATGTAAATAAGGGAGGGGTCTCGACCACATTTTTGAGTAATAGTAATAGGCTAAGACGGATTCGTCTGCTTCGCTTACGTAGTCAAAACATTCTCGCTGGACACCTGGTAAGGAATATTTGTATATGCGGGAAAGAGACTCTCACCTACAGCTCCCGTTACTAGTAGTTCCGGTTAGCCCACTTGCCCGAGCACACTCTCAACTTGTAGATGATCCAACAGAAAAAGCAAGAGACCACGAAAGCACGCATGAAAACAGCCCTTTTGAAAGCATACCCAAGGCACCCATCCAATCTGAACTTATAGACATCAAGAAGAAGATCTATTAACACGCATGGCTACCTATATAACAAGTTGCCTCTGACCTCTGTCTCACGACCGCAAATAGAATCTGTAGCTTCATGCCCTGACCTGAACCTGATGCCAAGTCCCATCTTGCCTATGTTGCCCATCTCCCATTTAATCGGAACGGAAGTCAGAAATCTAATATCTGTACGGACCCCAAACATCACAATGGATCAACTGAAAAATGGCTGTTGTTCTATTCTCACTCAACTGGAAACTCTCCTCCGCAGCCAGAGTCTCAAGTTGATGATGAATGACTATCTTTCAAACACTCTGTGATAGGTGCTGGTGCTGAAGTTGCGAATGAAGCGACGGTAGAATGTGGCAAGACTATGGAAACTGCGAACCTTACTAGTGGAGGTAGGTACTGGCCATTCCACAATGGCACTAACCTTTCCCGGATCAGCCTTGACTCCTTCAGCTAAAATGCAAAATCTCAAGAACAAAAAAGGATCCCCCGGAGGCTTCTTCAAATTGATATAGAGTTTCTCTTGTTGCAACACTATCATTAATTGGCGAAGATGTTCCATATGTTCAACGGCATTTTTACGAAAGACCAATATTTCATCAAAAGATACCAAAACAAACCGACCATGGGCGCAAGACCTGCGTCATTAATTGCATAAACGTACTTGGAGCGTTGCTTCGACCAAACGGCATCATCATCCACTGACCCCTTGCTCTCAAGCCAAGTCCAGGTTTTTTTCCATCTCTATATGAGCCACGTAATGATTTGCATAAGATCAAAATCCAGAGACACACTTTCTATAGCATTAACAAACCGGAACCCGGACTCAAGTCATTCGGTCATAGTAATGATTTTTAACAAAGACCAATTGTTAGGATTCTTTGCCTCCCTATCACATGAACATTTTAATGAGATAGAAATGAATAGCCATCAAGAAGGGACTCTCACTTGAAGATTCCCACTGGAAACGGAATAAGAAGGAAAAGCAGAAGACCCGAAGGGCTTGATAGATCTCATTATTGGATAGATTATCCTAGTGGTTCTCACTTATTGTTATTATCCTATTATCCTAGTGGTTCTCACTTATTTTATGGTACTTTTGAACCATTTTTTTTGAATACATAGTAGAAAAAAGTCATGCAAAAGAGCGTAGTGTAAGAGAAAGAGCCTGTCAAGTAGGTCTACTCAATCTTCTATCAGGCAGTTTCAAAGTTATAGATTCTTTTCTCGAAGAAAATAAGTTATAGTTCGCTTGATAATCAGAGTTCACTTCATAGTCATAGATCACACTTTCTTCTAAACAGACTTCTATCAATCCTTTGGAGAATCCTAATCCACCCGTCTTCCCCAGTCCCTGAGCCCAGCTTGTAGCAAGCCAACTGTTTAACTTTGCTAAGAGAAGAGAGAGAAGGGAAAGACAGACGGCAGAAAGCCTTAGTTGCTATGGAGTTTGATTGCTTCCCCTGGGCCTCTGGCGTAAAAGGATTCGCACTTTTGCTAGCCCGGTCCCAATGAACCGAGCGGGGCGCACACTGCAGCTTCCTGCATTCGTACTTCTGACTAGCTCCCATCCTATTCTTTTAGTCAGTCTAGCTAGTATCGGATTCGGAAAATGAAAGTGAGATCCTTGTACTGTGGTACTTTGCCTATTCACTCATCTCCTTTAGTCGCAAGGAGGCAACCCAAAACAGCAGAGCCAAACCAAACCCTAAGTCAAGCACAGTCACATCAGCACAGCACTCGAGACCAGTCTAGTACAGGCGCAGACATTAGAGTTATAGATCCACAGCAAAAGCCTACTTTGAAACCTTGGAGTACTTATTCCAGGTTATTTAAAAGGCCAAAGTCGGGTCTTTCTTTCACCTTGAATAACTATCGATAAATAAAGGGCTTTGAGAATTAACCTCACCCTTTTTCTAAGGCGAAGTAGGAAATGTAAGATAAGGATTCCGGAAGCATTGGAAAAGCAGCGAGACGGGCCTACAGTAAAAAAAAAGGTAAACTGAAGCTACATCAACTATCGAAGCTGTTGAGTCGGCGGAAGAAGTGAAATCATCTGCAGCAGCCAATTAGATTAGGAACCATCAGACTGATCAATCCCTAGTTAAAGCTATGGTTCTTTGTAGGCTCTTCCCCGGCTAGTCCTCAAGCCATGCCAGTCATAATAGAATCTCTTCCAGCCAAGGCAGTTAAAAAAGGACTAGAGTAAAGGGAGGGGCACACAAGGCTCGTTCCGTACTTGACTTACGAGCTCGCCTCTATCTCTAACAAAGGAAAAGGATTCAATCCAGTCCCAAGCGTACCCGGGGCTAACCTGTTTACCGTATCCTTAGAGGTCTGCCCGTCGGTACCTCATTTAATTAAGGCGGCCCTTCAACCGCTTTTGGGGTCTTTTTCGACTTGTAATTGAAAAGCTCATCGGGAGTACGTATCCTATAAAAGCTGTTACAATCATTAAAAAAAGGTAAACCACAATGAGAAACCTACTTGTACTAGTCAGTTGATTACCATTTGAAGCAAAAAGTGCATTAAGAGTCACGATTATGCTCAGGGCGACTGCTACAGTCAGTACTGGTATGGTCTTAGTGGCTCTTGACTATTTGCATCTTTCTATGAGTTGGCTACTAGAGTAATCAAAGAGTGACGGATTCAGGAATTACTTGCTAGAGATTGGACAAGTGAGGATTATCGGGAGGGTCGCAGATTTGCTCGCGAACAACTATTCGAATGGGGAACTTCAGAGTGAAAATTCTTCTTTACCCACCCCAACTGCGATGCAGGATCTTCTTGTCGCGGACAAATGTGGAATAGCATGGCCTAGATTGTGTGTGTATTAGGTAGTTCTCTCTCTTTTATAAGAAAGAACTATTATACAACATCCCCAGGCTTTAGTTTTCTTCTCAACTCTTTCTATCCAATAGTTTACTGCTGCTTTCTTTGATTTACCCCACAAGGAAGAATCAGGCTTATCCTATTATCTTTATGCCAACTGTATTTAAATCTATCATCACATTATGGTTACACCACACCATTCGAAAGACGAACATCAAGATCACATTTCAGGGACTACAAGATTTTGAGATTGGCAGCATTAAGTAGAAAGCATTATTGTAGAAGGGCCCCCCATCCAATAGATCAGGGGTCTTGCCCTATAACCTAGTGAATAGGGAAGAACAGATCAAATATGTCTAGTTCAAATGTCTTTCCTTTGCGGCGGAGTGAACTAAGCACCAATCGGAATGCCTAGCGTGCTTGCCCCTCTTCCTTCCGCTTGCCACCTTGATCTAGCCCTCTCGCTTGACTGACACATGGAACTCTAAGCTTCAAGTGACACATCCATCTCAGTCAAACATCTCTACCACTTTATGCATCTAATTCATTCCAGGGTTGGGTCATTATAACCACTTGATCGACAGAATGGGTGGGAAGATGGAGTGAAGTTAGTTTTTCGATAGCTTCCATCGTTCCAGGGTTCGAAGGTCTGGATCCAAAGTCAGATAAGAATGTTTTGCTAATGCGGCCAAGGACAAAAAGAATGGAAAATGATTTCTGTACTAAAGATCTCAATTCAATAGGGGATTCATTGCCGAGATACAAATTGGGTTATTCCGCTTGTTGAAAAACAAGACCGAAAAAGAAGCTACCTCCTTCCGTGCGCCCCTCACTTTCTATCTTCAGATGGACAGTGAACCAAGACATGAAGAAGTGCAACAGAACGAACTTATCCTTATATAAGATGAATTTTCTCTCTCTTCTACCTATGATCAGTAGATTGAAGACCAACAACATCTCGAGAAAGAAGGAAAAGAAGTAGAATCAATCAACGGCACCTAGATCATGAAACGGGCATCTCTTTCATCTGCCCTAGGATCCCATCTCTCTTCGATTATTCAAGTGATTGATAGTTACAGGACAGGGACATCTCACTCCGCCTTGATCTTTCTTTTTCTACGATACGACCAAAAGATCTCCTTAAAAATATCGAAGAGCGTATAGATCACATTTTAAGTCGAAGCAGAGGGCAGAGGGCGTAGAGTCACCGACTAAAGCAAGCCAGGAAAGGTAATTGCTTACAGACAGACCAGATTTTTGAATAGCAGCTTACTCTCAAACACCGGTATTCCGCCAAAACCATTTACTACGCAAACAAGACCGGCAACTGGTTGAGCTGATAGGACCACAGCTGAGATTGACTCAAGAGCGTCTGTGGCTAAAAGACTAGCAGCATATTCTTTCTTCAATTGGGACAGGAGCTCATTCTTTCGCAGCTTATTCGTCGTTTGGGTAAATGGATGTGGGATGGAGCTTGAACTAAGGGACCCGGGGCGTAGCCTTGATTCAAAGTGTCTAGGTACCAAGAGTAAAGGAAGGAGGGCTAACTAATATAATAGGGGTAGAGGGGCGCTAACGAGCCATAAAGGGCCCCTTTATTAGTAAGGTTGCTTGCTTGTCACACAGGTCGTCTTTGGCTCCTCTCTTTCCGCGATACGCACCTGGTAGTATCCCGCCCGGCCGTAGATCCAACTTCGAGAAGTATCTCGCGCGGGCGAAGAAGTCTGCAATAAAAGTGGATACTTGTTTTTGATAGTTAGGTTACCTTGTTGAGCGCCCGATAATCAATGCACAAGGCTCCCGCTTTTTCTGGAAAGGGGCTCCCCAACCTTTTCCCAGCAGCAATCAATATAGGGAAAAACTGCCTTGGAGGCTGGAATCAAAATAGGCCTCCATGAGTTCCTGAAATTTATTCCTGAGTTCAACCAATCCCCTTAACTAATAGATGCTAGTTGGCGGGCCATCCGCTTAACCCAGAGCCCCAGTCTAAATAGTTGGGGGTTTGGCTCCAGGCTCCAACTCGATCTTGTGGTAGACTGCCCTACTAGGGCGCACTTGGCAACTAATTCGTGGGGCATGATATCCAAAAATTCCTCAAGTACTTGCTGCACTTTCTGAGAAAGAAGTAGTCTTGGTATTGGATCCGCTCTTCTGAGAGCATGAACATCAATTAGATTCAATTCCTCTTCTTTATTCTTAAGAGAAACCCCCCCCCCGAACCATTCTTAAGACCACCAAGCTCTCTCGAATGAATTCTACTCTTTCTGCTTTCGAGATACAAGAGTAGGCAAATTGATCCCCCACTAAGGTGTAAAACTTTGTGACTAAATCGTCCTGAAAACGGATGCGACGGGAAGAAGTGGCATTTGTAAGTGTTGCTGACTTAACATTTAGGTTTCGGCATAACAAAGCTTGCACTGTCTTTTCGCACTTAGGCGCGCAGCGTGCCATTGGTAATGATTCTACTACGGTGCCACAAATTCGCAAGCTGATCCTAAGTAATCGTTGTTGTTCATTGGATTCCAGAGGAACTACTTCGTTAGGATTGGGGAATTGTTGCGATTCTTCCTGAATAGCCTGGATTCTCCCGTCGAGAGTCACTTTGAAAGTCGTACCTAAACTCTTACGACTGAATATGATAAAGCCTATAAAACAAAGAGCTACTATCATTTCTTCATTATAGATTGAGATCTTCTTCGAACTTAATGCACAAATAGATAGAATAGCAGCAAATAACATCTTTCTAGCATCCATATTCGTCGAACTCAATCTCATTTAGAAAGCTTATCCCCATTTCTTTTTCAGCAACTGAACGGGAAGTGGTTTAGGAAAGGACTTTTGAATCGGATGCGCTCGCCCAGCGAGAAAGGCCCTGACCCTGCCGACCAAGAAAAAAAGAGAACGAAAGGAGAAGAGAACTTCGTATTTTCCTTATTTGAGAAGAAGTACAAAGTGACTCGACTGAAAGAAGAGGTCCGAAGGAACAAAGGAGCTCGACTGTAAGGTCCACCAGGTCTCGACGAGCGACTGAAAGGAGAGGAATGGTTAACCTTGAATGCTATTAATAAATTCTACAGCAATAGTACCTCGGACTCGGAAAGTTATAACGAAAATGGCTAACCCAATAGCGGATTCCGCAGCTGCCACCGTTGGAACCAATGAAGCAAATACTTGACCCATCATATCATCCGAAGAAACGGAAAATACCAAAAAGTTCGAATTCACAGCTAATAACATTGATTCAATTGGCATTGACATAATAGGAATATTTCGTCTATTAAGGAGGATTCCCCGAATACCTAAAATAGAAATAATCATAGAAAATGTGAAATATTTGATAAGATCCATTTCGGGAACGTGGAATCTAAGAGAAATTCAAATGTTATTAGATGACAAGCTCGACCGAACACCTAAAGTCCTTGATATTTAGGTTAGGGAGACACGCGCGCATTCCTAGGCACGGGCGATAATCCAGGCAAGCTTCCCCGCAAGCCTCACAACAGACACGTCCCACCTGTCCGACCGTAGGCCCCACTGCTGCGGCAAGGCGCGGCAGCCCTGACCCTGCGAAGAAGAGCTTCCCGTCGGTTCAGGCACCATTTTTTTTAATAGGTGAGACTTCGGTGATAGGTTGTTTTTGATCCCATGAGGGATCTAGCGATTTTGCCCGTTCCCCCCCAAGAGGAGATTGGTTAGGAACGGGATGGGGCAACTTTAGCCGGTGCTGGCGCCTGCGTAAGTGGCTCAAGAGCCGCTAAAGAGAACCAATAGACACGACAGCTGGGCCAGCACCAGAAGTGGATTTACTAAATCTCCCTTATCTATTTCTGGGTAAATAAGTTGGTGACTAACAACAAAGACAAAAAAAACTTGCTACCAAGAAGACGATGGATAAGAACAAAATTAGGGTCTTTTCTCTTTCCGGTTTGACTTGAGAAAAAAAAAAAAAGAATAATTAACACCGACTAAGATCAAAGAAACTAGCAGACTAATCACTAAAAAGGCCTTTGGTTCAAATTGTGACATTTATCTTAACTTACTCAATTATCTCGTGAACTATCTGCTTCAAAAAGAGAGTTGGTTGAATGAGACTGAAACCTTCTTTCTTCGAGGAGGGCACCACTTCGACTGATGCGGGCGCGGTTCCCTCGTCGTGAAATAAGTAATGAAAGGGAAGACCCGCCCCCGGTCAACTTTCTTGTTGCCTGTATAGCTTTTTAGAACAGAGATCTAGCAACGCATTCTAGGCGCAGATCATTGGTATTGGATGTATCGTTAGGTTGTGCCGAGTAAAATCTGCTCCGTTTTTTTTTTCCGTTGCAGAAAAGAGATCCCTTCCCTCTGCTTTCTAAAATGAGGAATATGAAGTCCGTGGGCTGCAGGTACTATGGATCCTCTGACTCTCAATCGGGTTGCCTTCCCTGGTCTCGCCGGTCTTACCTGTAGGTCGTGATGTGCCTTGAGATGGCCGTCTCCTGTCCTCCTGCCGGTGGGTGGGGACTCTGCTCCCGGGTTGCCGCTCTGCTGCGTCTGGCCCGTCCTCTAGGCACCTTTGGAAGGCAGGGAGTATGACAACGTACACGCTTACCTTTACTTCATAGGGCCTTCTTTCTCATCAGTTGCAGGGTTTGGTGGCCCGAAAGAAACTTGGCTTTGCCAAAAGGCCTCATCTCTGGAAGCCCGGCTCGCGAGGCGTCCCTCTCGCTGTAGGGTTCCAAAACTCGCCTCGCTCTTGGGACATGCTATCTTTCCCCTCTTTATTCTCAAGTAAAGGGTGAGTCCCATGCGTCAGTTTGTGGATCGCGGTCTCACGCACTAATCCCTACAGGCGGGTGCCCGTAGTAGGCCGGCCGCCCTACCTAAACCAATCATCATATCGGTCCCTAAGCCCCATTGCTGGAAAGGCTCGGCTTCAAAACCGTACGTGGGGCTTCCGCCTCATACGGCTCCTCTAAGGATGGAGATAGGCCCAGCCCAGGCTTGCGCGGTTAAGGTTGTTGTACACGAGAACAAAAGAGCTAGCTGATTCAGTTCCGGGGGGGCTGGTCGTCCTCCTGTGCATGGAGGAGCACCCGGAGACACCAATTAAGGAACGCACGGCGCGCGCTTTCCCCCTCTTCCCGAGCATATTCTACATCAAATCTTCGCCTCCACTCGGCGATTTGCCTATCCCGAATGGAATCAGCTCTTCGAGCCAAGTGGAGTTGGCGTTCTTGGGCCCTAATGGCCTGATCCAGGCGCGTGCTTAATTCCCCACGCCGCCCTGGATCCCCCTCGTTCTCTAGGGCCCGTTCCAGACCTTGGATTTGTTCATGACCTTCCCATAATAGGAGATTCCGCGCTCGCACAGAGGCGGAACTCTCTATGTCGTTGTACAACGACTCTACCGACGTATTGAGAACAATCTCGTTACCCTCGGTAGATGGAGGTAGGTCAAGATTAGGAATAACAAATAATCCAGCAGGGTCCATTATAAGTCTAACAAGACTTAACGTCAGTTGAAGAAAGATCCAAATATGCCCCAACTTCGGGGCGATGAAGAAGACAAAAAAAACGAAGCCATAGTAAGTGCTTCGTTTCAGATCAATTCTTCGCAGCAATCGCTTCGAGCTACCCCCTCGGTGAAAAACCGTAATACGCCCTGAGGAATTCCTACCAGCAGACTTTCCTGTACTCAAAGTCAATTGTCTAAGTGCTCTTGCTCTCCCTGATCTCATTGTCTATCTCGTAATCATTTGATTCCGTCTGACTCCTCCTACTCCTCCTTTCCGAAAAGATCATCCTTGGTCCTTTTGACATAAGATTCTCGGCCCGCTTTCTCTCTATTAACCAATTACGTTACGACCACTGAACAAACTTGGTTGACGAACATGGTTTATGAGCCGCTAATGTAGCGGCTTGTCGAGCATTTGCCAAACTCACACCATCCATTTCAAATGGGATTTGTCCCGTGGACACACGAGCAATCCAACCGTAGGATTTCCTTTTCCTCTTCCCATTCTTACTTCTGTGGGTTTACCGGTAATAGGTAGATCCGCGAAAACTCTTACCCATATCTTACCATTTCTTCGGAATTGTCCGCTCATAGCACGATGGAAGTGTCCGATTATAGCCCGACGCGCTGCTTCAATGGCTCGATATGAAAGACGACCAGCTTTACAACTTTTAGTGCCATATCTTCCAAAACCCAGTTTTGTACCATCCGGTTTGCAACCCCTACTACATCTGCCTTTACGATATTTACTATATTTCGTACGTTTCGGATATAGCACGTCCCCCTTTTTTTTGACTATATGAAATCCACACTTTGACACCTGAGATTCCGTAACGAGTAGATACTTCCGCAGGAGCATAATCGATTTTCTGGTTAAATACATTACGAGAAGTTTTTCTATGCTTATAGCATTTAGTTTGAGCTTTTTCTGCTGCGTCTTTTAATCGACCGGAAAAACATATACCGGATTCCCTCCACCCTTTTTGGAATCTCCTTCACTATTTTAGCAAAAATGGAATGAAATGATCTTCTTTTGTTCTTCAGTTGAAAAGAGATGTCTTGAGCAATCGGAGAAGCGCTTTGATAAACAGATTTTATTTTTACTGACTCAATTAAGGTCTTAGTGTTTGTTCTATTAGACAAGAAAGATCGCATTTTTTTGACTTCGTAAAAATCAGAGTTGTACCTGTACGGAATTCCTCTCTTTCTCAGTATGATCTCTATCATCATATCTATTACCTTTATCAATTCTTCTATCCCACCTAGGTTTTTGAATTTCTCTATCAATTCCATTACCTTATCCTTACCCATGAGGTTCCAACATTTGACCCTTAATTGATTGAGGAGTTGTTCCCGGGCATCAAGGTTATTATACACCCCAACCCCATCTCTTAGAAAGAAAAAGGTAGCACCGAAGAATGGAAAGAGCGAGATGGTGGTTTTAGTTGTTCCCGCGAAGCGAAGATCATTCGCCAAGCGAATGAAGTGGGTCAACCTATTTTTGGCTTCGGCCAAACACTTTTTCTCGCTGGTCGAGCTTTCTACAAAAAAAGCGATACGAGAACGTATTCTCTTCTGTAAGCTTCTTCCCTGTGCATTCGCTCTCCCCATCGTAGATGGTTCAGCGGCGCCCGGTGCCACGAAATGATTGAGAACTACGGCGGGGTCGAAATTCATTTGGTTCTTTGTATTAAAAAAGTATTGCATGACCAAAAAATTCAAGGAGGGGCGCACTGCAGGGAGGGTCCGTAGATAACTCGTCGGGCGGTCGGAGCGGGACTTCTTTGGGAAAAAGAACTTGAATAACTTCGTTTTTTTGAAGGAGTCGTCATTTTCTATCAGAAACGCTATGTCATTTACAACCCCGGCGTATTTCGGATGCTTGAAGGCCCCGCTGATCCGAAGTGATTTAGAAAGATTCTTCTTTATCGAGGGTAATCGGTCATGATATCCATAGCGTTGTTTTTTTTTTCGGCCAACCCCGGATTTCGTTTTGCTTCTTTCGGTCGTCGAGCCTGATCGACTCGACTCTTTTCCTTGCCCCCCGGCCTCTCACTTCGTTTCGTTCTTCTTCTGTATCGTCGCTTGAATGAAGACTCCCGATCGGCCCGGCTTTCCCGAATGTCGTCCACCATCGGCCCTTCTCCTTTCCGGGTCTAGTTTTTTCACGTCGTTTCAGTCGTCGTGGTCGACGGGGAAGAAAGAAATGAATGAATGTTCTTTTAGGAAAATGTAGAATAATACACCTACCGAGACGAAAGCCGAAGGTGAGTCTCGTAGGTGGACGTATCGAACCGAAATAAGATCTCAGATTGACATCTTGATACACAAATTTACCATAATAATAAATAGAGTCAATAGTGACCCCGCCGTAGAAAGAGCCGCTTCTTTTTTGCTTGATAGGGGGGCTTCCATTCACCAACAAAGACTAAAAGTGCTCTCCGAACCGTGCTGGATAGTCACCCATCACACGGCTCTCAAACCCAACCTATAGTGGATCCCGGGAGACAAAGTCAAAGCGCTTGATCCTTTGCCCCATACTTTGAGATGCTCCTCCCCGCGCAGCGACGCTGCTCGTGAGAGGCTTAGCTTTAAGTTTAAGCTGCTATCGTTCGGTTCGGATAAGTCAAGTCCCTTTGATCGGTTCGCTCAGGTGGTCTTATCTTCCCTAACGTTCAGAGTCGTTTTGGTTTGAGAAAGGAGCACCGGCCGAGCGCCCTGAATGAATAAGAAATGGACAGGAGAGAGAATCAATGATTCTTATTCAACCGAGTTGAAGCTAGCAACATGTTGATTACACACCGGAGGTTAGTAAGAACTGAGGGGCAATGCCCTCCTAACCTAAGTAGGCTACCCGCGCTGCGAAGCAACTGGTACTTGATTGGGGCGGGGGGCGGTTTGGTTTCGTGCAAGGCCCTCGCAACAGGAAGAGGCAATTGTCATTAACCTTTCGCCTTTATTGATATAAAACAAGCTGACTTACCGGCAACAAGCACCTTTTTTTCTCAAAGTCAAGTTTCTCGCTTGTTTCTTTAGAAAGATTGCAGCCTTAGCGAAACAACTTATCCTTTTCTACGAATCTTCCCTTTATTGAGCAAAATTCTATCTATATTTCTTCCCGGAATATTTTTCAATTCTATCATTTGTTTGACAACTTAAACTAGGCTTCATTTTAGATAGGTTTTCGGTCTCTTAATCAAAATCGGTCAGGGGTGCCGTCGGAACGGTCGGTGGCTGCTTAGTCTCATCCGAGAGTCTAATCTCTTTGTACTGCTTTTTTTCAAAGAAAAAAAAAAGAAGAAAGGGGTCGATTTAGGCTCCTTCCCTTCCACTGCATAGCTACGCTAACAGGTACTACGAGCCCTCTGTCCCACACATCTAACCAGCTCGCGTGGTTCACCGGTTCCACCGAAAACTCTCATTTGTTAAAACGGAGCATAGTGCGCTTTAGGCGCCGAGCGAGAAACCTCTCTTCTTTCGTTTCGGTTTATTCACTATCTGAAACTTAGCACTTGTTTGATTTTTCTTATTGGGCGGCGGCGTTCTTTTTTGAAGTCTATCCGAACCGAATTAGCACTTCTCAGATCAGACTAGGCCTCCCCCGCAGAGCTGGGCGCCGGGGACCTGGATGCGCTAGCGATCGGCGCATAGGGGGGGTTAGTTGCCCGGGTTTCTCGGCCTGGTATCCTACACCTCGCGTTAATGATATCTACATTCAACTGTGCCCCGGAGACACGGTCGAAGCACGCCCATCCAGTGTGCTTCTTTCACGACATGCTCTGGTTCCGGGTGTTTTCCAGTGGTCTTCTAGCGTTAGAAGAAGTCGTGTCCGTCCCGGACATCTGCAACGTCCTCCCACGCTTTTTTTAAAATATAGGATAAACTGAAGGAAAAGACTTACCCATTCGGTGACTTTCGCGGTCGCCCTCACTGAACCGATTTGAATCTGAACTACGATTTTTTCCAAGTCTTACCGAAATCGGATTTCCTTTTCGTGCCATATTTTTTGACTTTATGGATTTCTGTCCTTTTTTCTTCCCGGTCCAATATTTGTTCTCGAAAGTCTGAGTTTACGTGTACTCTCCAAATTTATGACCAACCTTCCCCTCAGTGATCTTAGAACGCTACTACGCATCTTTACTATATAGTGTGGTAAGGTAGGTTTGGGTATAGCAGGACTTGAACCTGCGACCATTAGGTTAAAAGCCCAATGCTCTACCAACTGAGCTATACACCCAAATAAAGATGTAGTAGTCAATTAAGATTGGTGCGGAAAAGAGAAAGAGGTCTCAACAAGCATTAACTAGTTGATGCTGATCGAACTCTCAGTTCGAAGCTCTTCGCCAACATGTTACGAGGCTCCAGTCTTAGGCGGGTCACCATTACTTGACTTAGCTTAGAAAGGCGAACATCTGGGCAAGGGAAAGCGCAGTGCGCTTGGTCCTTTCGAACCAGTCTTTATAAACCTGGTGCAAATGGCTTTCGATAGTTGCATCGTAAACGGGCATCCAATAGATTCTACTCATAAAGAGATAGATCAGTAGTTTAGGAATGTATGCTTGCTTTCTTTTTTTTTCTTTCCTTTCATCGGAAAATCAACAACCTAATTCAACTCACTTCTTTTACCGGGCGGTGGAAGACTAGGGATATATCATTTAATCAGGAAGGGCATCACCAGCTACAGTAGTTGCATTCTCACCAGCCTTCATAGCAAGATTTCATAAGGAGTATTTACTTAGGAGGGCTATAGATAAGATTCTAAGGTAGGGTTCTATATAATCTATTTATTTCCTGTTGAGGATAGTTTAATAATCTCATAGCGCATCGACGTAGATCGCCCAGTTGGTTCTAGGTGGGGTCTCGAGTAAGGGTAGCCGCACTCTCCTTCTTTTATAACAAAAAGCGGAGGACCTTCCCTCTTAGCTCTTAAGGAATTCTGAAACCTATACACGTTGTTAACGAGCTAACCTAACTAATATAGATAGAAAAACCTGAGCAAAGTAGCTAAGGGACTAGGTCGGTTATTTCAGTTCCGAGGAAAGAGAGGACTAGAACTAATTCTTATAAGCTAATGTGCGATACGCGTTACACGTGTTAAGCATATACGCGTGTAACATGTTCATATGTATGTTCATTCACATGTTCACATCAGTGGTAGCTTGAACAAACAACAATTTCTCCCTTCTCACATAGCATGTCTCATTCATATTCAAAGCAGACTGTCTTCATGCTCAATCAGTAGCAAGTTTACTTCATCCCCGGGGACCGGTCCAGTAGAGGAGCGGAAACGACTCTGTTATCTTGCATTCCTCATTCGCATTAGAGCATTAGAGTATGAATATAAGCAAGCTTTCCTTATTCCGAAATCTAAAAAAAAAGAGCTCTAGAAGTTCAGTCGGTGTTCTCTCATCTCTTAATTAAGATATTTCTTAATCGAGAATCGTGAGACTCGCCCAACCTAGTAAAGGGGCTTGAATCGGTATTTTGTTTAGGGAGAAACCCTACTAAGGAAAGGATGAGATATAGCATTAACTCCACTTGTTGGTATTCGTTGGGACGCATGCTTGGAACGGCCTCTAAGGGGTTGTTGTATAACAAGTGCATAATGTCCACTAGAACGTCCGTGTATTTTATCATCAACCTAATGAATGAATTTCAAGATATAGGGCTTTCCTATTATCACAGGCTGTTCAAAAGGATCTCCTGTTCTTCCATAAAAAAATCTGCTTTTTCCTGGATACTCGGGTTCAAATACCCATGGATTCGCTGTTTGCTTACTGGCTTCATATAATTCAGAAAACACTAGTTTTCTCGAAGCCTCTTGTTCATATCTCTCATCAAAAGGGGCTATTCGATAATGTCTATCTAGCAGACTTCCCGCTAACCCAAGCGAGCATTCAAATATCTGTCCTACATTCATTCGTGAGGGTACTCCTAATGGGTATGGGTTGAAGACCATATCCACGGGTCTTCCCGCTTAGGAAGAATTGCGAGCCGGAGTTTTGTTTTAGTCCATACAATGCCTTTCTGAGTCTACTAACTAGATGTGAAGAAACTGATCACCCTGGCGAAGGTGTAAACTAAACCCGACTCTAAATCTAGAATCGTTTTCCATTCATAAAAGCATTCCCCACATCTCACTGGAACTTAGTATCAAGGGCTACAGTAAGAAAGACAAGAGAAAGGTAAGATGCCGTGGTGATCTAAGCCGTCAACGAGCAATTTGTCTCAGTTGAATCCAAAGAAAGAGGGCGAAGAAACTCATTAATTCATTGATGAGGGCTAGGCCCGAGAGAAAATCAATATGAAAGGGAAGGAGATATTCAGGTGGGTCGAATCCATAAGGTCATAATCGAGTTAAGCTTGCGCTTACGTTTTACAGCATTGAGAACTTCGAATCATCCTCCACAACCCTAACCTCACAATCAAATCTTTTCAAATTCTCTTTTTAGCTGTGATTTGAATGTCTAAAGTTTGTCTTCAACCTCCCTGGTTTCGACATGGGTTCAAAACTCCCGGTTAAGATCAAAAGTAGGAGCTAATTCGTCTATCACAGGTAGTAGCTCACCCGCCTCTCTTTCTCAAGTGAGACAAAGGCATTCAAGATGGACTGCTAAAAGACATATCTTACCTTTACTTTACATCGCATTTATTCTTTCAGAACCTTACTATCTATTGAGCTTGAACTACTAAATCTCTATTATTACATACCAGGGTTTACTACAGTTTCACTGCCCTGAAGGGAGCTAGCCCTGCTTCTTCTTCAGTGTTTGCTAACTGCTTCTGTGCTTAATCCCGCATGATAAGAGGAGGTTTCTGAAACGGACACGGACTCAAAACTCCCTGAGTCTATACCTAGTGAACTCCCTGGGGCTGAGAAGAAAGCTTATAATTCGATTGGAACATTTACTTCGAGGGCACTCATAACTAAAGTACTGGGGAGCGGTTTGTTGCCCTTGTAGGTAGTCCTTGTTGGAGAGTCATAGCTTATCTCAATTGAGAGTCCTGCGCTGCGTCTTATCTAGACCGCTGCCAGCCGGATTGAAATTCCAGTTGTTGGAAGAGCTACTGCAACTAAAGCAACAGATACTAGAACTATTGAATTCACAGCTACTTCTGCAACTAACTACTGAGACTCTTACTTGAATCATTTATGGAACTCTCGTTGGAGCCTGTTCTTTCTTCTACGAAGCCTCCTGTAAAGGCATCATTTCCATCCGTCTCAGTTAAAGGCTTCAGTTGTTGAATTACCTGGAGTTTCCTCAACACCCACTACTAGAGAAAGTGAAGATGGTTCATTTACAGACCCTGTCACTCTTTCTTATCCTGTAGTTTCATATGGAATGGTTTCAGCTTCCTCTACTCCTACTAGGTCTACTTAGCCTTTTATTCCGAGGTGGCTTGCTTTCCTGGGGCTGCTAGTCTTTCCTATCCCTATGGTGTAAGGAATGCTTACTATCCTATTTATTAGGTAACTCCCCTTCTCCTCTCCTTTCTTAGCTCTAGGCTTCAGCTTTCCTTCATTACAGTGAATGTAAGCAACACACCCAAATCTCCTGAGATATGAATAAGTAGGGACTGATTGAAACCATACCTCATCTGGAACATGGAAATTGATTGCTGTGGAAGGGTATTTGTTGATGATGTGCACAGCTGTGTTTGCAGCATCTGCCCTGAAAGTCTTGGGAAGTCCACACTCACAAAGCATACTTCTGATCTTTTCAATGATTGTGCGGTTCATCCTTTCAGCTACCCCGTTTTGTTGAGGGATGTATGCACATGTCTTACAATCCCATTTCTCCGATTTACAGATCTTCCATTAAGGGATCTAACATTAAGGGATCTAACATTGATTTACCATTCCTCCTATGAAGTGAACAACTAACCAAACCTTTCTTCCTTGGCTTACTTGGCTTCCCTTGCTTTCCTACCATTCCCAACTAACCTACTTTCCTAGTTCTTTGATTCTGATATTCCTATTCCTGGGATTACTAGTTCTCACATTCCTCTTTTCTTTCTGGTTTCCCGGATTTCTCTTCTTCCTACTTTCTTTGCTCTCCTGGCTTTCTGGATGTGAGGGTTAGAACTATCTCTAGCTCTCCCAGCTAAGATGTACGATGTCTGATACCGATTCAAGCTCACTCAGAGATATATGATTTATGTGTTCTATGGGTTTGAAAACAGGGATGGTAGGGTTTCTTCCATTGAAAAGAAAGAAAGCTTATTTAGGACCTCTGAGACCGTTTAGCTCTTATTCCTCTTTGGAAGTTACTTTGTGATGGGATTTTGGGTCTTCTGTGAGAGATCATTCTATTAAACGAATAAAGTGAACGTTTCCGGACGTTTTCTGGTTGGGAGAGCGTACAAAGCAAGGACTCGGAGGTCGGTGTAGTTAGGATAGTAATATAACCTATTACCTATTGGTAACCTATTGCTGTACGTATCCCCTATAAGATCTTGTCCAGCATCTTTGTCTAGCTAATCTTAGGGACTGTAAGCAAAGGATGTCACTATAGCTAACCTTCCCAAGTAACAGTACCTAATTTGACCAATTTTGATTTTATAAGAAAACAAGGAAAGTCAACTACCCTATTCCCAATTCCCAAGCCAACCAAACCAGGGAAGCTAGGTCCAACCATTACCCTTTTCGAGCAGACTCAGAAAAAGAAGAAGCCAACCCAGATCCTTATTCGCGGTAGCAGCTACTTTTTCTGCTTCTTCGGTTGTTGCCGCCTAATTAGCTACGATCAATGAAAATCTCTACAGAGAAGAAAGCTGTGCCCATATATCTATAAGCAGCGCTTTGTCCTTTCTATATAAGCTGCACTACGCTGAATGAGAAAAATTTGCTGCTCCCATCTATTTGTTGTGGGGCATCCCCGTTCCCAATGACTGTTCCTGGAGTTGGAGGAAATTGCTGAACTTGAGGGACACCTTTCATCCGGTCGGTAATGGGAAAGGTACTTTTCTTTGGTTCGACAACAGGCATCCGTTAGGTCCCATTGTTCAAAAGTATAGTAGTAGAATCTGTTATGATACAGCTATTCCGGTCTATGCCAAAGTCAACACTATTATTGAAGAAAACGGCTGGAAGTGGCCGGCGGTTAGATCTTTCAATAGGCCCCCTCTTCGTTTCACTCGAGCCTCTTTGCCCCTCGAGTCCACTCAAGAACTACTTGACTGACTAGCGACAGGGAGATTTGAAAGACTGATGGAGAGCACACCCGCGAACTATGGAACAAGGTTACCCCCACACTGAAGAAAGAGTACAACAAACAATAAGGATAAGATGAATGCAAGAGATAGAAAGGCCTTTTTCGAGACAAAAGAGGCTTACGTATCTTCTTCCCTTATCAGAACGCTTTGACCCTTTGCCCATAGTTACAGAGATTCCAGATTCGCGGGAATCAATAGAAAGAATTTATTTGTGGACAGAAAGGTAGCTTGCTTACTTAGTGCTTGTACTAAGGAAAGATTACGACTCCGATAGATAACCAAAGAGCAGACAGGAGCAAGCCAGAGACCTATTACATATGAGCTAGCGAATACCTCAGCTACAGGAGTGGAAGAATTTGAGTTAGAAGCTCTAAAGAGAGTCTCCTTTCCGGACTTGAAAGCGATTAAAGGCAGATAGAATTAAGGCGAAAGAAAGCCCAGAAAGCAGCTATTTCCCGTATTCCCAGCCGAAAGGGCATTCTCTTGAAGAAAGACCGTAGAGCGAAGGCGATATATGATATAGCCAGGCCAGGAAGGCCCATGTTTCCTCCATGAGAAGGTACAAAGACATTGCTGCTCAGTGAGACAATGTTGTCAATAGCAGCCAGAGCAGAGGACTTATTGATATATGGTGAAAGTTCGCCTTCTTGTGCCAACATCTCCCTACTAACTAGATTTAGAAATTCTAGCGCAAGTGGCTGCAAAGACTAGAAAGCCAATGAAGAAAATAGTTCAAATGAAATCCTATCCCGTAATGGTTGTCAACGAGAGAAGGCTTCAGGGTAGCTTCTGGAGTTCTTAGAGAAGGCTTACTTCAAGAGGTTCTTAAGAAGGAGTTTCAAACTGACCTTTAGGCACTGACGTGACTCTTCCACTTGTTGATTCAGTCGAGAACAACATCTGCTCTGTGAAAGCTTACCGGAAACTCTCACCAGAAGGTCAAATCTGTGCAGTGTAAGCTTGATCTCTTTGAATTGGGTATTCCCCCAACCTGTCAAACAAAGAAAGCTAGTATAGGCATGAAAATAGCTTGCTTAGAGAGCTTCCCTTCCCCTTACAGGCAAGCTTGAACTTCCCTTCCTAACGAGCCAACAAGTTAGAGATGTAAAGACGGTTCCTTACCAGGAGTCAATCCCACAAGAATCCTAGCTTGATTGGTTTGATGTAAGCGAATGCGAGTACAGGGAAACGAGACAGCTCACAACAAAGCTTAGGCTCACTTCTGACCGAAAGTCCAATTCAATCATTCAAAGCTCACTGAGCACTTCTTTCCTTAGTTTGAGGACGTTAATGAGTTTCAAAGGATAATAGCTGATCTAGAAAACCTGAAAGTCTCTATATCAGACGAGGATCAATACTGATGTCCTTACCAAAACAGAATTCAATTCAACAGCAAAAGAAGGATAGCTTGATCCTCAATGCCTTTGATCATCTTTTTCTAGGTAGGGAATTGCTTATCTCGGTAAGCTAAGAATGTTAGAAACAAAGAACTAGGACAGAACGGGAAATGGAGAAGGAGGTTAGAATCAAAGAACAGTAAATGGAGAAGGAGGTTAATGTGTATTTCATTCTATCTACATTTGAACTAATTGAGTGTATCCAGTCTTATCCATTAATGTAATTACAAGAAGAATAGTACCAAGCATGTAGGTTATAGTTTTCACTTTACTGGGTGAAGGTTTCTGTAGTTCAAGTGGGTCAAAAGTGGTTTGCGGAAACATATCTCTAATAATTCGATTGAGAGGCTCCTCGCACTCACATGGACTTAAACTTTTGTGTATTATACAAACATGATTCACATACACATCTCGTGTATATTGCAATACATTTGGTAAATTATCTGAAAATAATAATGAAGGTTTGTTCAAAAGAGGTCCAGGAGCTATTTCCATTAACACTGTTATACTGAACAGTATACAAAAGAAGACTGCAGTGCGAGAATTTATGGAGGATGATAATGCATTTGAGATATTCTGCTGAACACTTTCATATCTTTTATGTAAAACATTTTTGATGAGAAAATCACCAGTAGTATCCAAACACTTTAATCCAGATGATGGGAAAATGCTTTGTTTAAACCTACTACGAAGTATGCTTAATAATGAATTATTACCAGTTGATCCATATGGTGATGTGAAATCTAAGTTTAGGTTTTTGATATAACTATGAAGTATATTAGGTAGTATTACTTTCTCTGTTGAGTTTGTACCACTGGTCTGATGTCTCAATTTCTCTCGCGTTAGGATATGAATTGGATTTTCTGTGGAACTGTTGACCAGTGGTCCTCTAAATAAAGGAGATTTCATTTTCATATCTAAATTCACCGATATGTATAGAGCACCACAGGTCAGAAGTAAGAAAGATAATATATATGTCTATTGGTTAAATCAATTCTGGCGAGAGATCAAATTCAGATTACTGTTCAATTATTTGAGTTCAGTCTAATTTTCGACCTAACAAGAGCAACGGAATCACGCTCTGTAGGATTTGAACCTACGACATTGGGTTTTGGAGACCCACGTTCTACCGAACTGAACTAAGAGCGCTTTCTTATCACAATTGATAAGACTGTAAAGACGAGGATTCTTTTTTTTTTTTATAACCCCAATAAATATTCCACGCCTATACTATCATATATAATATGAGAAATTGAAAGATTATCTATGTCCAATTTGAATCGATTACCAAGCCATGTCCCCTCATGCTATATGAGACTGAACTCTCAGTTTGTATATGTGGAAAGAGACCTAAGAGAACTGAAACTGACTTCTAACCTAGGCTCTGACTCTCTTATTTTGACTTCTTTCCTTCTTTTCCCGTAGGATCTCCCAAGAAAAAGCCAATATCCTGAGAGTGATCTATAAATTCCCACGAAGGCCAATCAGCATCACTAAAACAAGAGCAAGTTGAGAGGAAGGTGTCAAGTGCAGACAATTCAGAGAAGATATCTCAACAATCTTTTGAAAGCGTTTAATAGGAAGGAATAGAAACTTGAATCTAAACCTTCTTTTCTATCTAAGGTCTCATCAGAAATTGTGAAAGTTCACTGAGTAAGCTATGTCAGGTCTGGTTATGCTAGCAACCACCAAGAATGCTAGCTACGATAGAGATGAGGATTAACAAAGTGGAACTTACAACAGCAGAGCAGACAAAGAGGACCCAGAAGTTACTATGGGAGAAGGGATAGGTTCTTTCCATGCCAGCCTTGACCAATAGATCAGTAATGTTTTGAGAAAGATAGAAGCAGAAGTTCTACTCACTTTTTGACCAAGATTGAGCCAGATACTTTATAGAAAAGATGGCATTTTTGATGCATACTATTCATCAATATGAAGAGGATTGGACCATGTGATTCTAAGATCATCAACATATACTAGAATGTACAGAGCATGACCACCGCTCAGAAAGAGAGAGAGAGAAAGAGACCGTAATGTCTGAGAGAAAGGAGAGATTGAAAACGGAAGCAAGCGGAGGGATAGGAGAAGAGAGAAGAGAGATTGTAGCGATTTACTGTATCTGAGTGCAACACAAACAATACTAAGACCAAGATCTTCCGACTTCTTTTTCCAATGTATCTTTGTTGAAGATGAATCTCAAACAACAAAACTAAGGGATATGGCATTCATTTTCAAATGAACTAACTAATACTGCTTCCAATCAACATATTTCGATTTCAAACCACGAATCCCCCCAACACAGCAATCCAAACTTGACACAACTGGAACCTCACATTCCAAACCCAAATTAGCATTCGAATAACCAGATTTATATATTTTCCCATCAGCTCAACATCAGAGGAATATTAAGGGAATAGTGAAGGGGATCTTATACCTGAAGCTGTTTCCAAGGAGATCCACGCCATGGACCAGTTTCCTGATATGTAGAGAAGACAATCCCCTGAAACCAAGTAATCCGCGAAGAGTCCTCAGTCTCTAGCAATTACTAACCGTTAGCAAAGAAAGAAACCTACTTGACTCAGCGGTTAGAGTATCGCTTTCATACGGCGAGAGTCATTGGTTCAAATCCAATAGTAGGTAACTGCTTTCCTTCTGTTGCTTGTCTGAGACTTTCCGCGTATATGATAGAACGATAGATTGAGACTCTATGTCCCTTTTTGATCCCTAACTAGGAATAGATGGGTGACTGTTAACCACGAGACTTCGCTCTTGATATACCGGCAAAAGTGAGCAATCCCATTTTCCTTCGTAAGAGTACATCAGGAATCACAAACTGTCTCTTGATATAGCGAGGATTTGATGCAACCCTATTTTCCTTCGTAAGAGGACAGTAGGAATCACAAACTGTCTCTTGATATACCGGCAAAAGAAAGAAACCCTATTTGAGCTCTACGGAGGACAGTAGGAATCCAAAACTTTCTCTTTATATAGATGGAAAAGTGCATTTTCTCTTCTCGTATCTCAGTAGCTAAGAGTTCTCATGGGACAATGGAACTCCATCCATCAACCGAGAAACACAACTTGCCTCAAAGCGCTTCTTTATTCAAAAATAATATATTATGAAATGAATCCACATACAAACGTGGGCAGGTCTGCTCATTATTTGTGTTCGTACATTTATTCATTATTGCAATACAAATAACACCTCCACTTTACTAGTGATGGAGGGGATTCGCGCCGGATGGAACAAGGCGTTTTGAACCGTATACTACTGTTGCTGGAATGAAACGCAGCCTCGGAACAGAATTATGCTGCTTGCTGGGCCCTGATGGTGGAACCGGCATTTTTGGGGGGAAGAAAGCGGCCCCCTTTTGCGGCAGAGTGGGCAGCATCGCTTTCCCTCGTGTAGCTATGATGCCATTCAGAAACAACACAAGAAAAAGAAAAAGCAGTATTTCGCGGATTCTTGCCATCACTGGAAAACAAATTGAGCTGTAGGCATCAAGGTAAGGGAACGAGATTATATACTGCTGCAGAAGCGGAATCGAGGGGGTTGGTTGGAAGGTAAGGATAGCGTGGATTGGCCGATTGGTTGGAAGGTAAGGATAGCATGATTGACTGGTTGCGGGTCCTTTGGATCATGGGCCACAGCTACTTGGGTAGAGACCGCTGAACATCATTTGGACAGGCCGAGGCTATATGGGCTGCGCGCCTTTTTATGGCTGTCATTTTCTGGGCTATTTGGATGGACTCAGATCCTTTCATGTAGGAGATAGATGGAAAGCAGCTCTCTAGCAACAAACAGTACGGAGGGAACAACTGACCTCGAACTGACCTAACACTGAAGACCTAACCTCGAAGCTGTCTGGGTCTTTGGTAGTCCAACTACTAAATCTATAGAGATGCCTTCCCAAGATCTCTTCGGTACGGGTATGGATACACTCCTCTTGGCACTTCTTCCAGTCGAGTTGCTAAAGCACCTCTCCTCTGCCAAGCTCTCGGTGGATTCGAACCACCAAACAAGCCACTTCCCCTTGAATGCTCTGATACCAGAACCAGTCTCTCTCTGGATCTAAACCTGTATTATCTGAGCATCGTATATATAATAGAATCATAAGCTGGATCTATTGTTTCACCAAAAAATGCAATTGCTCCGGGTCAACTTCTCCCCCCGCTGCTACTGGAGCTACTGGATATCGACCTAAGAGATTACAGTACAGGAGAGGCTGATACTTGACTAAATAGATCAAAAATGAGGGACTCACGGTAACATAGAAACTCTTTGGATTTTGGAAAGGAATCGATAAGCCAGAGGGGATTACTCCTCTCTGTGCTGGAATGTATGGGATTGATGGATGGACAACTTCTGGGAGTAAACTGGAATACCTGCTACCCACCATGGCAGATTTGACTAGCCAAAAAAGCAGGGGAGTTTTCCTTTCTTTTATAAGTGAATTCCTGAGTTGGTAGCTTCTAGTGTGCTGCTAAGGGCAAAGCTTTTCCTAGTTTGAAAACTAATCATACTCCCGCGACGAGATAGGTAGTTATGCTCAGCGGGGCCCGGCTATGTGATCAGATTTTCTTTGGCTATTGGGGCAGAGGACCGGATGTCGCCTTCTCTCATGTACTTGCTCAATAGAGTGAACAGGGGCATCACGGCTACTTTTTTTTTTCTTGTCTCATTCCACGAGTCCTCAAAAGGGGAGAAGAGGCAACTGCCGCAAAATGTACCACGCCCACGCCGAGGAACGCTAGTTAGTCGACTAAAAGGTCTGCAAGCCTCACTTCTGTTTGTTAGTAGAGATTCGATCTAATTGAAATATTCTATGACGGGATCCCCGGCTCATCGCAAGGCAGTTGCTTCAGCCGTCAATTTCCCTTTCCCAGTCCTCCTAAACCCCTTCTTCGCACTTCCGTCGTCTTCCTTAGCAACGCCTCCACTGCTCTGATAATAACTACAGTACTCATCTCCGCCGTAGAAGCTTGTTCCTCCGATGTTACTAGAGATTGGTGCTCGCCTTACACCAATAAACATCTCATCAGCCGATTTCCTCATAAATACAACAGAATCACCAGCGATTAGCTTCTTATTGTTCACGAACTTGCTCCATCCGGTGGTTAACAAGTGCCTCCTCGGTGTGGTTCGACTTGACGAAGAGCCTTTATGCCAACAACAACTGCTTTCGAAGCGGAGCTTTTGAGTGTTTTTTGGGCTGCTGAAAGTTTAAGCACCAACAGGTGAGAGTGGAATTTGAAACTGACTGTAGAGAGGTGGCGGAGGCAATCAACCACAGGTGTGGCCTTTGCATCGGAACCTCCTAAGTCAAATTGATAATTATCTGCCATTGAAGGTTGGTCTGTTACCGTCATTGAAAAAGAAGCGAACAGAGCGGCAACATTGCTCGGAGTGTCGCAAGAGACCGAAGGTACCAGTCCTATATATCTAGTGAGGAACCTCGGTGGTTGGCTGCTGTTCTATTGAATAAAGAGAGGAAACCCTTCGAGGTTGGCCCTAGAGTGAAGTTGTGAAGTTCTCAAACAGACCCTTCCAAAGGTTCGCCCGGTTCAACTTGAGTACTCCATTCGGAGTGATATATAAAGGCTAAAATCGTCAGCAGAATAGCGAGTTTTGAAGCCGGTTGAAGGGGCCTCTGAGACAAGGAAGCCTTGCTTGAAAGAGTCAACGGAGCAATGGATTATTTTCCGTTACTGATTTTATAATAAAGTCTGATGACCACAACAGGGCTTGTTGAATGGCAGGCTTGACTGGCAATGGAAAGGAGATGGCTCATCCATCTCAGATGATCCTCAATCAAAGACTCCTTATAGTGGTTCGCTTAAAAGATCTGTACTAAAAACATCCCTCCCTACCGAGAAATCACAAAAAAAGAGTACGCGAAAAAAGCACCTTTAGGTGCCAGGAGTGCGGCGTCCAGCCATGCTTCGAATCGAGTACCGGCACCGATGTCCTATTTCGTCTGATTCAACAAGCCTCCTATCCCGGACCAAAAGAAGTGGCTGGATAACCTTTCTTCCCTTCTACTTTTAGTAGTCGATGTTATACCGGTACTAAAGAGAAGTAATTGATAGTGTTCAACATCCCTATCAATGACTTCTAACGGTCAGTCTATAGCGCTTCTAGCCAGTCTGACTTAATAAAAGAT
>NC_141883.1:10227476-10258003 GCF_030686135.1 Camelina sativa | reverse complement strand
AAACAGCTTTGTTACTCTTTCTAGGGTCAGAATGTGTGACAATCTAATGAATTTTACTAATTGTAAGAGTTCGGGATGAATTTGGAGTGTTTAGACAACACTTAAACCCATTTTATCCCAAAACAGGCTTAAACCGAGAAAACAGGCTAAAACCGTGAGAAAACATTGATTCGAAGCAGTAAACAGATATGTTACTCTTTCTAGGGTCAAAATATGTAAGAATACAATGCATTTGACTTATGATAAGAGGTCAGGTCGAATTTGGAGTGTTTAGACACCAATTATACCCATTTTGTCCCGAAACAGGCTAAAACAAAGAAAACATTGATTCGAAGCAGTAAACAGATTTGTTACTATTTCTAGGATTAAAATGTGTGACAGTCAAATGCATGTTACTATAGTAAGATTTCAAGATGAATTTGGAGTGTTTAGACAACACTTAAACCCGTTTTATCCCAAAACAGGCTTAAACCGAGAAAACAGGCTAAAACCGAGAGAAAACATTGATTCGAACCAGTAAACAGATATGTTACTCTTTTTAGGGTCAAAATATGTAACAATCCAATGCATTTGACTTATGATAAGAATTCAAGTTGAATTTGGAGTGTTTAGACACCAATTATACCCATTTTGTCCCGAAACAGGCTAAAACAAAAAAAACATTGATTCGAAGCAGTAAACAGCTTTGTTACTATTTCTAGGTTCAGAATGTGTGACAGTCAAATGCAATTTACTAATAGTAAGAGTTCGAGATGAATTTGGAGTGTTTAGACAACACTTAAACACGTTTTATCCCAAAACAGGCTTAAACCAAGAAAACAGGCTAAAATCAAGAGAAAACATTGATTCGAAGAAGTAAACAACTATTTTACTGTTTCTAGGGTCAAAATATGTAACAATCTAATGCATTTGAGTAATTATAAGAGTTCCTGTAAAATTTGGAGTGTTTAAACACCACTTTTACCCATTTTGTCCTGAAATAGGCTAAAACCGAGAAAACAATGATTCGAAGCAGTAAACAGCTTTTTTACTGTTTATAGGGTCAGAATGTGTGACAATCCAATGCATTTGACTAATTGTAAGAGTTCGGAATAAATTTGGAGTGTTTAGACAACACTTAAACCCGTTTTACCCTAAAACAAGCTTAAACCAAGAAAAGAGGCTAAAACCGAGAGAAAACACTGATTCGAAGAAGTAAACAGCTATGTTACTCTTTATAGGGTCAAAAAATGTAACAATCCAATGCATTTGACTAATTATAAGAGTTCGAGTTTAATTTGGAGTGTTTAGACACCACTTATACCCATTTTGTCCCGAAACAGGCTAACACCGAGAAAACATTGATTCAAAGCAGTAAACAGCTTTGTTACTCTTTCTAGGGTTAGAATGTATGACAGTCAAATGCATTTTACTAATAATAATATTTCGAGATGAATTTGGAGTGTTTAGACAACACTTAAACCCGTTTTATCCGAAAACATGCTTAAACCGAGAAAACAGGCTAAAACCGAGAGAAAACATTGATTCGAAGCAGTAAACAGATATGTTACTCTTTCTAGGGTCAAAATATGTAACAATAAATTGCATTTGACTAATTATAAGAGTTCGAGTTTAATTTGGAGTGTTTAGACACCACTTATACCCATTTTGTCCTGAAACAGGCTAACACCAAGAAAACATTGATTCAAAGCAGTAAACAGCTTTGTTACTCTTTCTAGGGTCAGAATGTGTGACAATCTAATGAATTTTACTAATTTTAAGAGTTCGGGATGAATTTGGAGTGTTTAGACAACACTTAAACCCATTTTATCCCAAAACAGGCTTAAACCGAGAAAACAGGCTAAAACCGAGAGAAAACATTGATTCGAAGCAGTAAATAGATATGTTACTCTTTCTAGGGTCAAAATATGTAACAATCCAATGCATTTGACTTATGATAAGAGTTCAGGTTGAATTTGGAGTGTTTAGACACCAATTATACCCATTTTGTCCCGAAACAGGCTAAAACAAAGAAAACATTGATTCGAAGCAGTAAACAGCTTTGTTACTATTTCTAGGATTAGAATGTGTGACAGTCAAATGCATTTTACTAATAGTAAGAGTTCGAGATGAATTTGGAGTGTTTAGACAACACTTAAACACGTTTTATCCCAAAACAGGCTTAAACCAAGAAAACAGGCTAAAATCAAGAGAAAACATTGATTCGAAGCAGTAAACAGCTATGTTACTCTTTCTAGGGTCAAAATATGTAACAATCTAATGCATTTGAGTAATTATAAGAGTTCCTGTAAAATTTGGAGTGTTTAAACACCACTTTTACCCATTTAGTCCCGAAACAGGCTAAAACAAAGAAAACATTGATTCGAAGCAGTAAACAGCTTTGTTACTATTTCTAGGTTTAGAATGTGTGACAGTCAAATGCAATTTACTAATAGTAAGAGTTCGAGATGAATTTGGAGTGTTTAGACAACACTTAAACACGTTTTATCCCAAAACAGGCTTAAACCAAGAAAACAGGCTAAAATCAAGAGAAAACATTGATTCGAAGCAGTAAACAACTATGTTACTGTTTCTAGGGTCAAAATATGTAACAATCTAATGCATTTGAGTAATTATAAGAGTTCCTGTAAAATTTGGAGTGTTTAAACACCACTTTTACCCATTTTGTCCTGAAATAGGCTAAAACCGAGAAAACAATGATTCGAAGCAGTAAACAGCTTTTTTACTGTTTATAGGGTCAGAATGTGTGACAATCCAATGCATTTGACTAATTGTAAGAGTTCGGAATAAATTTGGAGTGTTTAGACAACACTTAAACCCGTTTTATCCTAAAACAAGCTTAAACCAAGAAAAGAGGCTAAAACCGAGAGAAAACACTGATTCGAAGCAGTAAACAGCTATGTTACTCTTTCTAGGGTCAAAATATGTAACAATCCAATGCATTTGACTAATTATAAGAGTTCGAGTTTAATTTGGAGTGTTTAGACACCACTTATACCCATTTTGTCCTGAAACAGGCTAACACCAAGAAAACATTGATTCAAAGCAGTAAACAACTTTGTTACTCTTTCTAGGGTCAGAATGTTTGACAATCTAATGAATTTTACTAATTGTAAGAGTTCGGGATGAATTTGGAGTGTTTAGACAACACTTAAACCCATTTTATCCCAAAACAGGCTTAAACCGAGAAAACAGGCTAAAACAGAGAGAAAACATTGATTCGAAGCAGTAAACAGATATGTTACTCTTTCTAGGGTCAAAATATGTAACAATCCAATGCATTTGACTTATGATAAGAGTTCAGGTTGAATTTGGAGTGTTTAGACACCAATTATATTGACCATGGCAGATCATGTTAGGGCCAAGGGCGTGTCCGTGGCCAAGGGCGTGTCCGTACCGTACGGACGTCCGTACAACTCTACAATAAGGCCAGGCCAAATATAATGTGATACATAAGAGGAGAAGAGGAGTTCGGTCCATCAACAGCCCATAAGAAGGATCGAGAACACTTCTTGTAGCCGTTGGAGGTGTAGAGGGAAGAAGGACTCACGTGTGGGTGTGTGCAAGTTGACCTCTTTAATGTCACTATCAACACTTGGGAGCGCACCTTTACCTCTCTCTATATGTCTCTATCTTATGTTTCTATTTGTGTAAAAGGGTAGGGATTTAACCTAGCCTTGGCCGCCTATTTAAGGGTGTAGCCACATGTTGTATTTGAACTATTCTAATTGAATACACTTTGTTAGACATTCTCTTTGTTCTTCACCATACTCTCTCTAATACTACCATTATCTTCCGCTAATTCTAACATGGTATCAGAGCTTGGTTGTCGTTCTTGACCAACCAACTCTTCTATTCTATCCCTATACTCACATTCTTCTCTTCGCCATCACTGTATCTCGCCTACTTCGTGTTTACCCACCGGACAAAGAGTTTATCCAGCGGTCCATAGCACTTGGCGATGGAGAACTCGAAGCCAATCACTACACCGGTTGTTCTCAAAGGAACAAACTATTTGCTGTGGACAAGAACCACAAGAACCGCCCTTGGAGGTCGTGGCCTTTGGAGCCATGTCGAAGCCGACTATGTTCCAAAGCAAAACCTCAAAGGAGAAGAAGAGCGCGCTTCCGAGGTGGAAGTAGAGGAAGAGAGCGAGAGGAAGGCCAAGTGGTTTCAAGAAGACCAAGTGGTCCTATCTGTTCTCCAAAACTCTCTTGACACACCAATCCTTGAAGCATACTCCTACTGTGAGACGGCCAAGGAGCTTTGGGAAACGCTTAAAAATGTTTATGGTAATGTCTCTAACTTGACTCGAGTGTTTGAAGTCAAGAAGGCTATTAATGAGCTCCATCAAGATGATTTGGAGTTCACTAAGCACCTTGGTAAGTTTCGAGCATTATAGTCTGAACTCGATATGTTTAGGCCAAGTACACTCGATCCGGCGGTACTGAGTGAAAGGAAGGAGCAAGACAAGGTCTTTGGCCTCCTCCTCACCTTGAATCCATCCTTCAATGACCTCTTGAAGCACATCCTTAGGGCTGACAAACTACCCTCCTTTGAAGACATTTGTTCTCAAATCCAAAAGGAACAAGGATCACTCGACTTGTTTAGCGGTAAGGGGGAGCTTGCTACGGCCAATAAAGGAGTATACAAGCAAGAGGATAGGAAGGTGTGGAAATGCGACCATTACAAGAAGCGAGGTCATACTAAAGACAAATGCTGGATACTCCATCCCCATCTTAAACCGGCCAAGTTCAAGGCTAACCTCTCAAAGGAAGCGACTAGTGACAAGGGAGCCGGTTCATCGAAGCAAGGAGATGAGGCAGCCATGACCGCAGCCTATGGGGAGATGGTGAGGAAATCGGACCTTGAGGCGAGGAAATCGGACCTTGAGGCACTCATTCGCTCCATTGCCTCACTCAAGGAGTCTGGTATCTCTTTCTTTACCTCTAAGCCGAATAACTCACTTGTTATTGACTCTGGTGCTTCTCACCACATGATTAGTAACCCTAGTCTAATTAACAACATAGAACCGGCTTTAGGAAATGTTATTATTGCTAATGGAGAACAAATACCTGTGAAAGGAATAGGGGACTTGAGACTATTTGATAAGACCTCAAAAGCTTTTGTTATGCCTACCTTCACCTCTAATCTTCTATCGGTTAAGAGGGCCACTAATGATTTAAAGTGTTATGCAATCTTTGGTCCTAATAGTGTTCATTTTCAGGATATTGAGACTGGGAAAGTTCTTGGAGAAGGACAAGGGAGTGGAGATCTCTATGTCTTAGAGAAAACCTCACCAAACTTATCTACCTCTATTAAGTCTTGTTTTGTTGTTAATTCGGATAGTGTGTGGCATGCTAGATTAGGCCATCCTCATTCTCGTGCTCTTGCCTTAATGTTACCAAATGTTTCTTTTGATAACTCAAGTTGTGAGTCTTGTATTCTTGGTAAACATTACAAGTCTATTTTCCCTAAATCTACCACCATTTATGAACATTGCTTTGATTTAGTACATTCAGATGTATGGACTTCACCATGTCTTTCTAGAGATAATAACAAGTACTTTGTGACTTTCATTGATGAAAAATCTAAGTATACATGGATTACCTTGTTACCATCAAAAGATAGGGTGTTTGATGCCTTCATGAATTTCCAAAATTATGTTACTAATCATTTCAATGCTAAAATCAAGGTACTTAGATCAGACAATGGTGGAGAATATACAATTTACAAGTTCAAAGAACACCTAGCCAAGCATGGCATTCTACAACAAACTAGCTGCCCATATACGCCCCAACAAAATGGGGTGGCCGAGAGGAAGAATCGCCATCTTATGGAGGTGGCAAGATCAATGATGTTCCACTCCAATGTCACTACAAGGTTTTGGGGTGATGCTGTGATGACCGCTTGTTACTTAATCAATCGGACCCCAACCAAAGTTCTTCACGACATGTCTCCATTTGAGGTACTCAACAAATTTAAACCTTCATTGGACCACTTACGTGTATTTGGCTGTGTATGTTTTGTGTTAGTTCCTGGAGAGCAAAGGAGTAAACTCGACGCTAAGAGCACACGGTGCATGTTCATCGGTTACTCTACAACTAAAAAGGGGTACAAGTGCTATGATCCGACGACTAGTCGCCTATATGTTTCTAGGGATGTACGGTTCATAAAGAATGTTGGCTACTTCGACAAAAAGGACTGGCACAGCCTTAAAGACCTCTCTCATTCACCGAGTGATCGAGCCTCGAGCTTGAAGTTCCTTCTAGACCACTTAGGCAACCCGGCCCCTACACCGGACCGTACACGACCTGAGTCAGAATCAACGATGGACGCCAGCCGGTCCGGGGGTGGGCCGGCCACAACTGATGACCAAGGATCTCCAGAGCTCAAAAACGCTCCTTCTGAACCTGGCCCACCGACGGCGCCACCTACAACATCGACCGTACCTGGCACTCATGACGCCACTACGGCGCCACCTGCAATGTCTACCAAGGTTCATCTTGACGAGACCGGGGACAGTGATGCACTGCCTATGTTAAGTGATGAAGTCAGACCTCCTCAACCTATCTTACGTAGAAGTGCACAGGCTAAATCTCACCCCTCTACCTGGAAAGACAAGAGGGTCTACTACAACAACCAAGCCGTCGCTCATCCTATCCAGGCCACTTGTTCGCTTGTGCTGTTACCACCGGATCACCAAGCCTTCATCAGTCACCTTGACGCCAATTGGGTCCCTCAAACCTATGATGAGGCCAAGGACCACAAAGTCTGGGTAGATGCGGTCAAAGACGAAACCGACGCTATGATTCGCAACCACACATGGGATGAAGCCGACCTTCCTAACGGGAAAAAGGCAGTCAGTTCAAAATGGGTATTTACCATCAAGTATCTGAGTACGGGCGAGATTGAACGGCACAAAGCACGCTTAGTTGCTCGTGGATTCACTCAGACATACGGCACCGATTACACGGACACATTCGCCCCGGTGGCCAAACTCCATACAGTCCGGGTCGTGCTCTCCTTGGCGGTTAATCTATCATGGGATTTGTGGCAAATGGACGTCAAGAACGCCTTTCTTCAAGGCGAGCTTGAAGAAGAAGTCTACATGACTCCCCCACCGGGTCTTGAGGACATAGTCACTCCAGGCCGCGTCTTACGTCTCCACAAAGCCATCTATGGCCTCAAGCAGTCTCCACGGGCTTGGTACCACAAACTCACCTCTGTTCTCAAAGCTAGTGGCTTCAAGCGTTCAGAGGCTGATCACACCCTCTTCACACTTACCACTGCGCGGGGCATTTTCGTGGTCCTTATCTATGTTGATGATATCATTGTGACCGGTGACGACAAGGATGGTATTCATGACATCAAACGCTCTCTTCAATCTAGTTTTGATATTAAAGACCTTGGTGCACTAAAATACTTCTTAGGCATTGAAATTTGCCGCTCTCCGGAGGGGCTCTTTCTTTCGCAAAGGAAGTATACCCTTGATCTCTTGGCTGAAACAGGAAAGCTCGGTGCCAAACCTGCGCGCACTCCACTTGATGAGGACTACCAGCTCAAGCGAAAGGGGGAGAGTCTTAGGGCCAAAGAGGGCAAACCGCGTGAACCCATGGATGAGCCATATGAAGATGTCACTCGATATCGACGCCTTGTAGGTAAGCTGATATACCTCACTATCACACGACCTGACATATGGTATGCTGTGAATCAGGTGAGCCAACATATGAAGGCCCCAACCAAGTACCAATGGAGCATGGTGGAAAGGATCCTAAGCTATCTTAAGGGTAGCCCGGGCCAAGGCATATGGATGGGCAAGAATGAAAACACTGAGATTGTGGGCTATTGTGATGCTGACTATGCTGGAAATACCTTGGATAAGAGGTCAACCACGGGGTACTGCACATTCGTAGGAGGGAACCTAGTTACATGGAAATCAAAGAAGCAAAAAGTTGTCTCTTGTTAGAGTGCCGAAGCCGAGTATCGAGCAATGAGGAAGCTAACCAATGAGCTGATTTGGTTGAAGGGACTTCTTAAGGATCTTGGCATTGAATCGGAGAAACCAATCACCATGCACTGTGACAATGAAGCTGCAATCCATATAGCTACCAACTCAGTCTTTCATGAGAGAACCAAACACATTGAAACCGATTGCCACAAGGTTCGAGAAAAGATAGAAGAAGGGGTAACGTTACCGTGCCACACTCCAAGCAAGGATCAGTTGGCAGATATCCTCACCAAGGCTGCGAGTCCTCAGGTCTGTGAATACATTCACAACAAACTAGGACTCGTAGACCTAACACATCCATGATCGACTCACCTAACTCGTGGATATCACACTCTTTTTCCCTTGGATTAGTTTTGTCCCATGAGGTTTTCTAAACCAAGGTTTTTAACGAGGTGATACGTCACAAGTTCCAAGCTTAGCCTTCCCGATCGGCTAAGCTTGAGGGGGAGTATTGACCATGGCAGATCATGTTAGGGCCAAGGGTGTGTCCGTGGCCAAGGGCGTGTCCGTACCGTACGGACGTCCGTACAACTGTACAATAAGGCCAGGCCAAATGTAATGTGATACATAAGAGGAGAAGAGGATTTCGGTCCATCAACAGCCCATATGAAGGACCGAGAACACTTCTTGTAGCCGTTGGAGGTGTAGAGGGAAGAAGGACTCACGTGTGGGTGTGTGCAAGTTGACTGATGTTCATATATTTTACCATGTTTTCCCTTAGTTTATTCACATCTTTTGCATCTTTTGCTAGCCATTTTCATCATTATTGTGTAGCTTTAGGACTAATCATGCATTAGAGTTTAGTTGCATTGCATTTGCATCTTTTCATGCATAAACAGGTGATTTTGGAGCTTAAGGAGCATGGAAACAATCCTGAGGAGAAGTGAAGCAATCTTGAAGGGAAAGCAAGAGAGTTAAGGCTGAAGAACCAAGGTCCAGAGTCCAACTCGACCAAGCACTCGACCGAGTGGGTAGATGGACTCGACCGAGTGGGTAGATGGACTCGACCGAGTGGAGTGTGCACGAGAGAAGCCAGCTCGACCATGGACTCGACCGAGCACTGGTCGAGTTGACCGAGCCGTTGACTACTTTGACTTTTTCTATTTTTAGGGCTTCCACCTCCTCATCTATATAAGGCCTTGTACCTGCAGCCACCAAAGTGTGCAACTTTTTAGATATTCCCTAAACCTAGTTTTTACCTTTTTTAGTTTTATTCCTTTGCATTTTTATTTTTAAGATCTTGTACTTCCTAAAAAAAGAAGACTAGATTCGTATATTTTGTTGGTTCTATAACTTTCAAGATATTGAGAATTTGAGTTTCATCCTTTCATCAATATTGAAGATCTTTGTTTAATCTTTCTAATAATGCAAGTTTCAATATTTTCTGGGTTTTTGACTTTGATCATCATGTATTGTTGTGAGTAGTTTCCTTAGGATCTTGAGGATGGGTTAGGATGGATTGATCTTGTGGTTTGTGTGACTTGGTCAAGCTTGATTGTTGTAGATCTCTTCTAGGGTAGATGATCTTAATGCTGATTCTATATCTGAGAGGGTAGAGTCTGATTTCAAGCTTCTTAGCATCACACCACTGTTTAGGAAGCATAGATAAGGCTAGATCTAGAGCTTACCATTAGGCTTGCTAAGAGATTAGAGGTCTTGTTTGGTTTGAGATGTATTGCTTAATGCCTGCTTGTGTAGATTCTTTACTGTGTGAGAGCAAGTCTAGAATTGCATAGGTTTGATTGTTTCTTGACCATGAGAGTGGGCGAAACTTGTCTTAGATTAATATGTCTAGAGGTTAGCTCAAAGTTTGCTTGAGATTTGTTGACCAAGTTAGATAACCACAATGATTAGTCCATCCCATGAATCCATCCTCAGGACCTTCTTTGTTTATTGAAATCTTAGTCTTAATCCTGTTGCTTGCTTGTTGTTTGATTGGATTTAGCATTACTCTGTTTTTATTGCATTGCTCTGTTTCTGCGTCTAGTCTAGCTCGACCACCCACTCGACCTACACTCGGTCGAGTGCTGCTCGAGTTCATCCCCAGAACTCTGTGTCTATGATTTGTGTTTGTCTTGTTTCATTCCTGTTTCATTCCAGTTGCATACTTTAGTTTTCAGTTCAATACTTATCTTGCATTAGTTCATTAATAGTAGTCTCTGTTTCTTTTCTTGCTTTATCACTGTTTCAATCATTCAGTTTCATTTGCATCTAGTTGTTAGTTCTTGTAGTTTATTTTCTGCATTTTACATTTTCTTCCTAGGATTGTTAGTGACAAACAATCTTTACATTTGTCTTAACTTAGATTCATATGCATATCTTAATTGTTCACAAACACTCATTTAAGATTGATACCTCTTGTACTGCAATAGCATAAGGGGAATTGAAACACCCATCCATCATTCCATTCATATCTCACCATTGCATACATCATCATTCACACCACAACATAAATCTTGTTTCAATTTGGCGCCGTTGCCCATTTGAGTGTGTTTTTGTGACATTTAGGATCCATATTAGTCTAAGATTAAGTTCTTTTATACGCTTGTGAGGTTGCTGTACTCGAATCTTCTGTTTCTGGGTTGAACTTGCATTTCAGGTACCACTCGACCAGTCACTCGACCACCACTCGACCGAGTCGTGATCGAGCACCTGCTCGAGCCAGAAGCCGGATCTCTATAACCATCATTTTCCAGTCGACTTGACCTCCTACTTGAGCCTGTGCTCAGTCGCTTGCCTAGCAAAAATCGTTTGTGTCTGTTAATGCACACAAGGTCTAAAGGAAAGGACAATCTTCTTAGGCCTATTGACAACATCAACAACAAGACCAAGAGTTTAGGAGCTAAGCAAAGGAGAGTTGTTCAGCAACAACAAGAGGTTATAGTAGCTATGGATCACCAAGATCAGATTCAGAGACCAAGGAACATTGGTGCTGGAGATGCACCCAACACTCACAACCAAAGAGCTGGCATTGTGCCACCAACTGTTGCCAACAACAACTTTGAGATCAAGAGTGGATGGATCTCAATGATTCAGGCCAATAAATTTCATGGATTGCCTATGGAGGATCCACTAGATCATCTTGATGAGTTTGACAGAATCTGTGGTCTTACCAAGATCAATGGAGTAAGTGAAGATGGTTTCAAGCTGAGGTTGTTCCCTTTCTCACTTGGGGACAAGGCTCATTTATGGGAAAATACTCTCCCTACTGGTGCAATCACTACTTGGGATGCATGCAAGAAGGCTTTCTTGGCCAAGTTTTTCTCCAATGCTAGGACAGCAAGACTAAGGAATGAGATCTCTGGATTTGCTCAAAGGAGTAATGAAAGCTTTTGTGAAGCTTGGGAGAGATTCAAGGGATACCAAACTCAGTGTCCTCACCATGGTTTCAGTGTGGAGTCTTTGTTGAGCACATTGTATAGAGGAGTGCTTCCCAAGTTCAGAATGCTTCTTGACACAGCCTCCAATGGAAACTTCCTCAACAAGAATGTGGAAGAAGGCTGGTAGTTAGTAGAGAACCTTGCACAGTCTGATGGGAACTACAATGAGGACTATGACAGAACCATAAGGTCATCATCAACTGATCAAGAAGACAAGTACAAGAAGGATCTGAAAATGGTGAATGAAAAGCTTGATAGGATCTTGCTAAGTCAGCAAAAGTCTATTCACTTTGTTAGTGAAGAGGAGCCTCCAGCTCAAGAGGGAGAGAATGAGTTTACTGAGTTATGCTATATGCAAAACCAAGGAGGTTTCAAGGGTTATAACCAAGGAGGGTTTAGGAACAATAATCTGTCCTATAGGAGCACAAATGTGGCCAACCCACAAGATCAAGTCTACCCTCCTCAACAGCCTCAACAGCACCAAAACTATGTCCCCAAACAACAGCAACAGGTGTTCCAGCCCCAGCTGTGTCCCCCACCAGGGTTTCAGACTAACCAAGGCCAGGAACAAGACCTTAGAGCCATGGTACAACAGCTGTTGATTGGTCAAACACAAGGGAAGATAGAGGAAGCCAAACAGTTTGCTGAGCTAAACCAAAGGCTCACATCTCAATACAATGATCTGAATATGAAGTTTGAGGGTCTGAATTCCAGAGTCAAGTACATGGAGAGTAACATAGCCTCTACTTCAGCTCCAAAACCCAACCAACTCCCTGGAAAAGCTGTCCAAAATCCAAGGGAGTTCACAGTCAAAGCCATTCAGGTTCATGAGGAAGAAGCCACTGAGGACAGTGCAGTTCAAGTTTGGGGGAATTCATTAGTTACTGAAGCCCCAAGTGATGTTTGTAACAAGCAATTGGAGCTCGCACCTGAGCTCGACCATGGACTCGAGCAGCCACTCGACCGAGTGCGTGCTCGAGTGGTCGATCGAGCTGGACAGTCCGAGGCTGACAAACCTGCCAAGTACATTCCTCCTGCCTACAAGCCTCCACTACCTTTCCCAGGATGTTTCAAAGCACAAAAGATTAAGGAGCTTAGGGAAATCATTGAGAGAAAGGAGATGATGGCTAGGCAACAAGAAGAAGAGAGGGTTTTAAAGGAAGAAGCTGTGGTTGAGGAAGTGTTGGTCATACAAGAGATCACCATTGCTTACCAAGAAGAAGAGAGAGGACCTGTCTTGGAACAGTATGATCCATATCCTCTCTACAAAGACTTTTTGCTTGACTTGTCAAAGAAGAAGGCTGAAGCTCAAGATGAGAAGGATCTTGAGGACCTTGGAGGAGTTATCATTCCAATCAAGCTTAAGGATCCAGGTCCATTTTATCTGCCTTGCACACTTAGCTATCTTCACTACAACCAATGCCTTTGTGATTTGGGAGCTTCAACAAGTGTCATGCCATATTCCATAGCTCAAAAGCTTGGGAGAACTGACTTCAAATCTACTAGACTCCATGTGTGCCTAGCTGATGGGACAAATAGAGAGGTAGTTGGGAGGTTAGAGAATGTCCCAATCAAGATAGGAAGAGCAAGGTTCCACACTGACTTTGTGGTGATAGAGATGGACAAGGAGCCTGAAGATCCAATCTTACTAGGGAGGCCATTCTTAGCTACTGTTGGAGCAGTTATTGATGTCAAGGAAGGTCTTGTGACCTTGAACATTGCTGAAGATGTAGTTATGAAGTTCAATATCTACAATCCAACCAACCTTCCCACCATTGATGACCAGCCTTTTACTATCAAGGACAAAGGTGGTCAAGAAGGGTTAAGTGATAAGGCAACTCCAAAAGCTGAGCTCCCACTTCAAGAGGATTGTGGAAAAGCTTAAGAGGTCAGTTCAAGAGTTGACTATTATGGTTGAGGATCTTCAAGTAAAGCTGAACAAGAGGTCTTTAAGGAAAGCAAGACCAAGGCTCAAAATCAAGAAGAAATATGGTTTGTGTGCTAAGGGTGAGGTGATCAAGGATCAACTTCACAGTGACCAAGAGGTTCCAGGGAGGATTTCATCACCTCCTTGGTATCTAGATCAAGTCTAAGAAGGAAATCAAAGTCAAGCTTAGTGACTTTAAACAAGCTCACTAGGGAGGAAATCCCTAAGGTATCTCTGTACATATTGCCTTGGAATTTTAGTATTTTGATTTTTGCTTTCGTATTTTCATGGTTAGGCAAGCTAGGGAGTCTGAATCGAACAGGAAGGGACAGCTAACGGAGACTCGCGGTCCAGCTCGACCCCCCCACTCGGACATGCACTCGACCGAGTCACGGTCGATTGGCATTGTCGAGCTGCCCGAATCACCTTCCTCCAGTCACCAGCAGGACCCCAGCTACAACTTTGATAGTATGCAGGAGGATGTGGACAGCTTCTTCTCCAATCCTTGAGGTAACATTATCACCTTACCATTGTACATACCATAGCATTTCATATGTTGTGTTTTGTTTTAACTCTTGAATCCTCAAGCAAATTTCTTTCACACAAGGGACTGTGTGATTTAAGTTTGGGGGAGGGTTTGAGATAGCATTTGATGTTGTGTTTTGTTTTCTTATTTCAAATTTTTATCATCATCATGTTAGCACTTGCATAATCATCTAAGGCATAGGAAAACCATAAAAATTTGAAAATTTTTTGCAAAAATCTTTATAAAAAAAGTTTGCATTGCATAATTAAGTATTTTGTTTATCATATAGGACTGTTTGCATTAGGGATCTATGATGAGTTTTTCCTTGTTAGCTTGCTTAATTCACTAGACTAGGATCAATGCCCAAGTTAATAGTACTTTGATGCTAGTTGAGTGGTTAGAAGCATAAGATTGAACCAAGCCTTGAATTCCTGAATTGCATTCGGTCTAAATTGAAGCATGTTGTGATTTGATGCCATTTCCTATCTATAAGAACCTAATATTGACTTTCAATTATCAATGTGTGCATTGCTTTAAACTCATGGATACCATATACATATTTGGATCATCTTCTTCCTTTTTACCACTCTTGTTGATCCAAGTAGCTGATTTCACTTTTAAATCAGTTTCCCTACCCCTAACCAAACCTTCTTTCAAGCCATGTTTATTCTTGTGTGTGTGAGGCCTATTTTTGGGATTGAGCTTGGTAGAAAGTGTTAGGTTTGAACTGACAAGAGTAAAACCTTGTGTAGTTCTAGTTTGCATTTTTCAAACTAGATAGGACTAGGTAGTTCACTTGTTGGGTTTGGGACTTGGCTGTCATGAAAAGAAAAGAGGAAAAAGAGAAAGAAAAGGTTAGAGTCTTTAGGAGGGGGATGTGTTTAAGTAAATTTAAAGTCTAGTGAAAGAATGGGAAGAATAAGGTTATCTAAGATGGTTCTAGTTAAAGAAAAGAAAAGCAAGCAAAGTGAAGTTTAGCAAAAAGCTTATATGTCTTCTAAAGCTCAATCCATTTTTTTTTTTTTTATGAGAGAACCTTGATATTGATAAGCCCTACTCTAAAAAGAGACCATCATTGTCTCTAAACCTTTTACTGCCAAGCCAAATGAGTTTAAGCATTGCATAGAATTGATTCATGTTCTTGATTAATGAATGTTAAAGGAAATGGTTGATTTGAATGCATGTGGATGTCTAAGGCTCAAATCAGTGAAGGTTGTGATATGCTTGTCTAAAGTCTTTAGGTATAGCTCATTCAACTTGCATCATAGTACTAGTAACTTGGACATTGATTCTAGATAGTCTATTTGCAAGCTTTAGGAGCTGAGATCCCACTTTCAAACCTCATCTACCTTCTTATGTCTTGTTTATTTGCTTGAGGGCAAGCAAAGACTAAGTTTGGGGGTGTTGATGTTCATATATTTTACCATGTTTTCCCTTAGTTTATTCACATCTTTTGCATCTTTTGCTAGCCATTTTCATCATTATTGTGTAGCTTTAGGACTAATCATGCATTAGAGTTTAGTTGCATTGCATTTGCATCTTTTCATGCATAAACAGGTGATTTTGGAGCTTAAGGAGCATGGAAACAATCCCGAGGAGAAGTGAAGCAATCTTGAAGGGAAAGCAAGAGAGTTAAGGCTGAAGAACCAAGGTCCAGAGTCCAACTCGACCAAGCACTCGACCGAGTGGGTAGATGGACTCGACCGAGTGGGTAGATGGACTCGACCGAGTGGAGTGTGCACGAGAGAAGCCAGCTCGACCATGGACTCGACCGAGCACTGGTCGAGTTGACCGAGCCGTTGACTACTTTGACTTTTTCTATTTTTAGGGCTTCCACCTCCTCATCTATATAAGGCCTTGTACCTGCAGCCACCAAAGTGTGCAACTTTTTAGATATTCCCTAAACCTAGTTTTTACCTTTTTTAGTTTTATTCCTTTTGCATTTTTATTTTTAAGATCTTGTACTTCCTAAAAAAAGAAGACTAGATTCTTATATTTTGTTGGTTCTATAACTTTCAGGATATTGAGAATTTGAGTTTCATCCTTTCATCAATATTGAAGATCTTTGTTTAATCTTTTTAATAATGCAAGTTTCAATATTTTCTGGGTTTTTGACTTTGATCATCATGTATTGTTGTGAGTAGTTTCCTTAGGATCTTGAGGATGGGTTAGGATGGATTGATCTTGTGGTTTGTGTGACTTAGTCAAGCTTGATTGTTGTAGATCTCTTCTAGGGTAGATGATCTCAATGCTGATTCTATATCTGAGAGGGTAGAGTCTGATTTCAAGCTTCTTAGCATCACACCAATGTTTAGGAAGCATAGATAAGGCTAGATCTAGAGCTTACCATTAGGCTTGCTAAGAGATTAGAGGTCTTGTTTGGTTTGAGATGTATTGCTTAATGCCTGCTTGTGTAGATTCTTTACTGTGTGAGAACAAGTCTAGAATTGCATAGGTTTGATTGTTTCTTGACCATGAGAGTGGGAGAAACTTGTCTTAGATTAATATGTCTAGAGGTTAGCTCAAAGTTTGCTTGAGATTTGTTGACCAAGTTAGATAACCACAATGATTAGTCCATCCCATGAATCCATCCTCAGGACCTTCTTTGTTTATTGAAATCTTAGTCTTAATCCTGTTGCTTGCTTGTTGTTTGATTGGATTTAGCATTACTCTGTTTTTATTGCATTGCTCTGTTTCTGCGTCTAGTCTAGCTCGACCACCCACTCGACCTACACTCGGTCGAGTGCTGCTCGAGTTCATCCCCAGAACTCTGTGTTTATGATTTGTGTTTGTCTTATTTCATTCCTGTTTCATTCCAGTTGCATACATTTAGTTTTCAATTCAATACTTATCTTGCATTGGTTCATTAGTAGTAGTCTCTGTTTCTGTTCCTGCTTTATCACTGTTTCAATCATTCAGTTTCATTTGCATCTAGTTGTTAGTTCTTGTAGTTTATTTTCTGCATTTTACATTTTCTTCCTAGGATTGTTAGTGACAAACAATCTTTACATTTGTCTTAACTTAGATTCATATGCATATCTTAATTGTTCACAAACACTCATTTAGGATTGATACCTCTTGTACTGCAATAGCATAAGGGGAATTGAAACACCCATCCATCATTCCATTCATATCTCACCATTGCATACATCATCATTCACACCACAACATACATCTTGTTTCATTGACCTCTCTAATGTCACTATCAACACTTGGGAGCGCACCCTTACCTCTCTCTATATGTCTCTATCTTATATTTCTATTTGTGTAAAAGGGTAGGGATTTAACCTAGTCTTGGCCGCCTATTTAAGGGTGTAGCCACTTGTTGTATTTGAACTATTCTAATTGAATACACTTTGTTAGACATTCTCTTTGTTCTTCACCATACTCCGTCTAATACTACCATTCTCTTCCGCTAATTCTAACAAATTATACCCATTTTGTCCCGAAACAGGCTAAAACAAAGAAAACATTGATTCGAAGCAGTAAACAACTTTGTTATTATTTCTAGGATTAGAATGTGTGACAGTCAAATGCATTTTACTAATAGTAAGATTTCGAGATGAATTTGGAGTGTTTAGACAACACTTAAACCCGTTTTATCCCGAAACAAGCTTAAACCGAGAAAACAGGCTAAAACCGAGGGAAAACATTGATTCGAAGCAGTAAACAGATATGTTACTCTTTTTAGGGTCAAAATATGTAACAATCCAATGCATTTGACTTATGATAAGAGTTCAAGTTGAATTTGGAGTGTTTAGACACCAATTATACCCATTTTGTCCCGAAACAGGCTAAAACAAAGAAAACATTGATTCGAAGCAGTAAACAGCTTTGTTACTATTTCTAGGGTTAGAATGTGTGACAGTCAAATGCAATTTACTAATAGTAAGAGTTCGAGATGAATTTGGAGTGTTTAGACAACACTTAAACACGTTTTATCCCAAAACAGGCTTAAACCAAGTAAACAGGCTAGAATCAAGAGAAAACATTGATTCGAAGCATTAAACAACTATGTTACTCTTTCTAGGGTCAAAATATGTAACAATCTAATGCATTTGAGTAATTATAAGAGTTCTTGTAAAATTTGGAGTGTTTAAACACCACTTTTACCCATTTTGTCCTGAAATAGGCTAAAACCGAGAAAACAATGATTTGAAACAGTAAACAGCTTTGTTACTGTTTATAGGGTCAGAATGTGTGACAATCCAATGCATTTGACTAATTGTAAGAGTTCGGAATAAATTTGGAGTGTTTAGACAACACTTAAACCCGTTTTATCCTAAAACAAGCTTAAACCAAGAAAAGAGGCTAAAACCGAGAGAAAACATTGATTCGAAGCAGTAAACAGATATGTTACTCTTTCTAGGGTCAAAATATGTAACAATCCAATGCATTTGACTAATTATAAGAGTTCGAGTTTAATTTGGAGTGTTTAGACACCACTTATACCCATTTTGTCCTGAAACAGGCTAACACCAAGAAAGCATTGATTCAAAGCAGTAAACAGCTTTGTTACTCTTTCTAGGGTCAGAATGTGTGACAATCTAATGAATTTTACTAATTGTAAGAGTTCGGGATGAATTTGGAGTGTTTAGACAACACTTAAACCCGTTTTATCCCAAAACAGGCTTAAACCGAGAAAACAGGCTAAAACCGAGAGAAAACATTGATTCGAAGCAGTAAACAGCTTTGTTACTATTTCTAGGGTTATAATGTGTGACAGTCAAATGCATTTTACTAATAGTAGGAGTTTGAGATGAATTTGGAGTGTTTAGACAACACTTAAACCCGTTTTATCCAAAAACAGGCTTAAATCTAGAAAATAGGCTAAAACCGAGAAAACAATGATTCGTAGCAGTAAACAGCTATGTTACTGTTTATAGGGTCAGAATGTTTGACAATCCAATGCATTTGAGTAATTATAAGAGTTCCTATAAAATTTGGAGTGTTTAAACACCACTTTTACCCGTTTTGTCCTGAAATAGGCTAAAACCGAGAAAACAATGATTTGAAGCAGTAAACAGCTTTGTTACTGTTTACAGGGTCAGAATGTGTGACAATCCAATGCATTTGACTAATTTTAAGAGTTCGGAATAAATTTGGAGTGTTTAGACAACACTTAAACCTGTTTTATCCTAAAACAGGCTTAAACCAAGAAAAGAGGCTAAAACCGAGAGAAATCACTGATTCGAAGCAGTAAACAGCTAGGTTACTCTTTATAGGGTCAAAAATGTAACAATCCAATGCATTTGACTAATTATAAGAGTTCGAGTTTAATTTGGAGTGTTTAGACACCACTTATACCCATTTTGTCCCGAAACAGGCTAACACCGAGAAAACATTGATTCAAAGCAGTAAACAGCTTTGTTACTCTTTCTAGGGTGAGAATGTGTGACAATCTATTGAATTTTACTAATTGTAAGAGTTTGAGATGAATTTGGAGTGTTTAGACAACACTTAAACCCGTTTTATCCCAAAACAGGCTTAAACCGAGAAAACAGGCTAAAACCGAGAGAAAATATTGATTCAAAGCAGTAAACAGCTATGTTACTCTTTCTAGGGTCAAAATATGTAACAATCCAATGCATTTTACTCATTGTAAGAGTTCAGGTTGAATTTGGAGTGTGTAGACACCAATTATACCCATTTTGTCCCGAAAAAGGCTAAAACCAAGAAAACATTGATTTGAAGCAGTAAACAGCTTTGTTACTATTTCGAGGGTTAGAATGTGTGACAGTCAAATGCATTTTACTAATAGTAGGAGTTTGAGATGAATTTGGAGTGTTTAGACAGCACTTAAACCCGTGTTATCCAAAAACAGGCTTAAATCTAGAAAATAGACTAAAACCGAGAAAACAATGATTCGTTGCAGTAAACAGCTATTTTACTGTTTATAGGGTCAGAATGTGTGACAATCCAATGCATTTGAGTAATTATAAGAGTTCCTGTAAAATTTGGAGTGTTTAGACAACACTTAAACCCGTTTTATCCTGAAATAGGCTAAAACCGAGAAAACAATGATTCGAGGCAGTAAACAGCTTTGTTACTGTTAATAGTGCCAGAATGTGTGACAATCCAATGCATTTGACTAATTTTAAGAGTTCGGAATAAATTTGGAGTGTTTAGACAACACTTAAACCTGTTTTATCCCAAAACAGGCTTAAACCAAGAAAAGATTCTAAACCCGAGAGAAAACATTGATTCGAAGCAGTAAACAACTATGTTACTCTTTATAGGGTCAAAATATGTAACAATCCAATGCATTTGACTAATTATAAGAGTTCAAGTTTAATGTGGACTGTTTAGACACCACTTATACCCATTTTGTCCCGAAACAGGCTAACACCAAGAAAACATTGATTCAAAGCAGTAAACAGCTTTGTTGTTATTTCTAGGGTTAGAATGTGTGACAGTCAAATGCATTTTACTAATACTAAGATTTCGAGATGAATTTGGAGTGTTTAGACAACACTTAAACACGTTTTATCCCAAAACAGGCTTAAACCAAGAAAACAGGCTAAAATCGAGAGAAAACATTGATTCGAAGCAGTAAACAGCTATGTTACTCTTTCTAGGGTCAACATATGTAACAATCTAATGCATTTGAGTAATTATAAGAGTTGTTGTAAAATTTGGAGTGTTTAAACACCACTTTTACTCATTTTGTCCTGAAATACGCTAAAACCGAGAAAACAATGATTCGAAGCAGTAAACAGCTTTGTTACTGTTTATAGGGTCAGAATGTGTGACAATCCAATGCATTTGACTAATTGTAAGAGTTCGGAATAAATTTGGAGTGTTTAGACAACACTTAAACCCGTTTTATCCTAAAACAGGCTTAAACCAAGAAAAGAGGCTAAAACCAAGAGAAAACATTGATTTGAAGCAGTAAACAGCTATGTTACTCTTTATAGGGTCAAAATATGTAACAATCCAATGCATTTGACTAATTATAAGAGTTCAAGATTAATTTGGAGTGTTTAGACACCACTTATACACATTTTGTCCCGAAACAGGCTAACACCAAGAAAACATTGATTCAAAGCAGTAAACAGCTTTGTTATTATTTCTAGGGTTAGAATGTGTGACAGTCAAATTCATTTTACTAATAGTAAGATTTCGAGATGAATTTGGAGTGTTTAGACAACACTTAAACACGTTTTATCCCAAAACAGGCTTAAACCAAGAAAACCGGCTAAAATCGAGAGAAAACATTGATTCGAAGCAGTAAACAGCTATGTTACTCTTTCTAGGGTCAAAATATGTGACAATCTAATGCATTTGACTAATTTTAAGAGTTCCTGTAAAATTTGGAGTGTTTCAACACCACTTTTACTCATTTTGTCCTGAAATACGCTAAAACCGAGAAAACAATGATTCGAAGCAGTAAACAGCTTTGTTACTGTTTATAGGGTCAGAATGTGTCACAATCCAATGCATTTGACTAATTGTAAGAGTTCGGAATAAATTTGGAGTGTTTAGACAACACTAAAACCCGTTTTATCTCAAAACAGGGTTAAACCAAGAAAACAGGCTAAAATCGAGAGAAAACATTGATTCGAAGCAGTAAACAGCTATGTTACTCTTTCTAGGGTCAAAATATGTAACAATCTAATGCATTTGAGTAATTATAAGAGTTGCTGTAAAATTTGGAGTGTTTAAACACCACTTTTACCCATTTTGTCCCGAAACAGGCTAACACCTAGAAAACATTGATTCAAAGCAGTAAACAGCTTTGTTACTCTTTCTGGGTCAGAATGTGTGACAATCTAATGAATATTACTAATTGTAAGAGTTTGGGATGAGTTTGGGATGAGTTTGGAGTGTTTAGACAACACTTAAACCCGTTTTATCCTAAAACAGGCTTAAACCAAGAAAAGAGGCTAAACCCAAGAGAAAACATTGATTCGAAGCAGTAAACAGCTATGTTATTCTTTATAGGGTCAAAAAATGTAACAATCCAATGCATTTGACTAATTATAAGAGTTCAAGTTTAATTTGGAGTGTTTAAACACCACTTTTACCCATTTTGTCCCGAAACAGGCTAACACCGAGAAAACATTGATTCAAAGCAGTAAACAGCTTTGTTACTCTTTCTGGGTCAGAATGTGTGACAATCTAATGAATATTACTAATTGTAAGAGTTTGGGATGAGTTTGGGATGAGTTTGGAGTGTTTAGACAACACTTAAACCCGTTTTATCCTAAAACAGGCTTAAACCAAGAAAAGAGGCTAAACCCAAGAGAAAACATTGATTCGAAGCAGTAAACAGTATGTTATTCTTTATAGGGTCAAAAAATGTAACAATCCAATGCATTTGACTTATTGTAAGAGTTCGAGTTTAATTTGGAGTGTTTAGACACCAATTATACCCATTTTGTCCCGAAACAGGCTAACACCGAGAAAACATTGATTCAAAGCAGTAAACAGCTTTGTTACTCTTTCTAGGGTCAGAATGTGTGATAATCTAATGAATTTTACTAATTTTAAGAGTTTGGAATGAGTTTGGAGTGTTTAGACAACACTTAAACCTGTTTTATCCCAAAAAAGGCTTAAACCAAGAAAACAGGCTAAAACCGAGAGAAAACATTGATTCGAAGCAGTAAACAGCTATGTTACTCTTTCTAGGGTCAAAATATGTAACAATCCAATGCATTTGACTCATTGTAAGAGTTTAGGTTGAATTTGGAGTGTTTAGACACCAATTATACCCATTTTATCCCGAAAAAGGCTAAAACCAAGAAAACATTGATTTGAAGCAGTAAACAGCTATGTTACTGTTTATAGGGTGAGAATGTGTGACAATCCAATGCATTTGAGTAATTATAAGAGTTCCTGTAAAATTTGGAGTGTTTAGACAACACTTAAACCCGCTTTATCCTGAAATAGGCTAAAACCGAGAAAACAATGATTCGAAGCAGTAAACAGCTTTGTTACTGTTTATAGGGTCAGAATGTGTGAAAATCCAATGCATTTGACTAATTGTAAGAGTTCGGAATAAATTTGGAGTGTTTAGACAACACTTAAACCCGTTTTATCCCGACACAGGCTTAAACCAAGCAAAGAGGCTAAAACCGAGAGAAAACATTGATTCGAAGCAATAAAAAGCTTTGTTACTGTTTATAGGGTAAGAATGTGTGACAATCCAATGCATTTGACTAATTGTATGAGTTCGGAATAAATTTGGAGTGTTTAGACAACACTTAAACCCGTTTTATCCCAAAATAGGCTTAAACCAAGAAAAATGCTAAACCCGAGAGAAAACATTGATTCGAAAAAGTAAACAGCTATGTTACTCTTTATAGGGTCAAAAACTGTAACAATCCAATGCATTTGACTAATTATAAGAGTTCGAGTTTAATTTGGAGTGTTTAGACACCACTTATAACCATTTTGTCCCGAAACAGGCTAAAACCGAGAAAACATTGATTCAAAGCAGTAAACAGCTTTGTTACTCTTTCTAGGGTCAGAATGTGTGACAGTCAAATGCATTTTACTAATAGTAAGAGTTCGTGATGAATTTGGAGTGTTTAGACAACACTTAAACACGTTTTATCCCAAAAGAAGCTTAAACCAAGAAAACAGGCTAAAATCGAGAGAAAACATTGATTCGAAGCAGTAAACAGCTATGTTACTCTTTCTAGGGTCAAAATATGTAATAATCTAATGCATTTGAGTAATTATAAGAGTTCCTGTAAAATTTGGAGTGTTTAAACACCACTTTTACCCATTTTGTCCTGAAATTGGCAAAAACCGAGAAAACAATGATTCGAAGCAATAAACAGCTTTGTTACTGTTATAGGGTCAGAATGTGTGACAATCCAATGCATTTGACTAATTTTAAGAGTTTGGAATAAATTTGGAGTGTTTAGAAAACACTTAAACCGGTTTTATCCTAAAAGAGGCTTAAACCAAGAAAAGAGGCTAAAACCGAGAGAAAACATTGATTCGAAGCAGTAAACAGCTATGTTACTCTTTATAGGGTCAAAAAATGTAGCAACCCAATGCATTTGACTAATTATAAGAGATAGAGTTTTATTTGGAGTGTTTAGACACAACTTATACCCATTTTGTCCCGAAACAGGCTAACACCGAGAAAACATTGATTCATAGCAGTAAACAGCTTTGTTACTCTTTCTAGGGTCAGAATGTGTGACAATCTAATGAATTTTACTAATTGTAAGAGTTTGGGATGAGTTTGGAGTGTTTAGACAACACTTAAACTCATTTTATCCTAAAACAGGCTTAAACCGAGAAAACATGCTAAAACCGAGAGAAAACATTGATTCGAAGCAGTAAACAGCTATGTTACTCTTTCTAGGGTCAAAATATGTAACAATCCAATGCATTTGACTCATTGTAAGAGTTCAGGTTGAATTTGGAGTGTTTAGACACCAATTATACCCATTTTGTCCCGAAAAAGGCTAAACCCTAGAAAACATTGATTTGAAGCAGTAAACAGCTTTGTTACTATTTCGAGGGTTAGAATGTTAGACAGTCAAATGCATTTTACTAATAGTAGGAGTTTGAGATGAATTTGGAGTGTTTAGACAACACTTAAACCCGTTTTATCCAAAAACAGGCTTAAATCTAGAAAATAGGCTAAAACCGAGAAAACAATGATTCGTAGCCGTAAACAGCTATGTTAGTGTTTATAGGGTCGGAATGTGTGACAATCCAATGCATTTGAGTAATTATAAGAGTTCCTGTAAAATTTGGAGTGTTTAGACAACACTTAAACCCGTTTTATCCTGAAATAGGCTAAAACCGAGAAAACAATGATTCGAAGCAGTAAACAGCTTTGTTACTGTTTATAGGATCAGAATGTGTGACAATCCAATGTATTTGACTAATTGTAAGAGTTCGGAATAAATTTGGAGTGTTTAGACAACACTTAAACCCGTTTTATCCCAAAAATGGCTTAAACCAAGAAAAGAGGCTAAAACCGAGAGAAAACATTGATTCGAAGCAATAAAAAGCTTTGTTACTGTTTATAGGGTCAGAATGTGTGACAATCCAATGCATTTGAATAATTGTATGAGTTCAGAATAAATTTGGAGTGATTAGACAACACTTAAACCCGTTTTATCCCAAAACAGGCTTAAACCAAGAAAAGAGGCTAAACCCGAGAGAAAACATTGATTCGAAGCAGTAAACAGCTATGTTATTCTTTATAGGGTCAAAATATGTAACAATCCAATGCATTTGACTAATTATAAGAGTTCGAGTTTAATTTGGAGTGTTTAGACACCACTTATACCCATTTTGTCCCGAAACAGGCTAAAACCGAGAAAACATTGATTCAAAGCAGTAAACAGCTTTGTTACTCTTTCTAGGGTCAGAATGTGTGACAGTCAAATGCATTTTACTAATAGTAAGAGTTCGTGATGAATTTGGAGTGTTTAGACAACACTTAAACACGTTTTATCCCAAAAGAGGCTTAAACCAAGAAAACAGGCTAAAATCGAGAGAAAAAATTGATTCAAAGCAGTAAACAGCTATGTTACTCTTTCTAGGGTCAAAATATGTAACAATCTAATGCATTTGAGTAATTATAAGAGTTCCTGTAAAATTTGGAGTGTTTCAACACCACTTTTACTCATCTTGTCCTGAAATACGCTAAAACCGAGAAAACAATGATTCGAAGCAGTAAACAGCTTTGTTACTGTTTGTAGGGTCAGAATGTGTGACAATCCAATGCATTTGACTAATTGTAAGAGTTCGGAATAAATTTGGAGTGTTTAGACAACACTAAAACCCGTTTTATCTCAAAACAGGTTTAAACCAAGAAAACAGGTTAAAATCGAGAGAAAACATTGATTCGAAGCAGTAAACAGCTATGTTACTCTTTCTAGGGTCAAAATATGTAACAATCTAATGCATTTGAGTAATTATAAGAGTTGCTGTAAAATTTGGAGTGTTTAAACACCACTTTTACCCATTTTGTCCTAAAATAGGCTAAAACCGAGAAAACAATGATTCGAAGCAGTAAACAGCTTTGTTACTGTTTATAGGGTCAGAATGTGTCACAATCCAATGCATTTGACTAACTGTAAGAGTTTGGAATAAATTTGGAGTGTTTAGACAACACTTAAACCCGTTTTATCCTAAAACAGGCTTAAACCAAGAAAAGAGGCTAAAACCGAGAGAAAACGTTGATTCGAAGCAGTAAACAGCTATGTTACTCTTTATAGGGTAAAAAAATGTAACAATACAATGCATTTGACTAATTATAAGAGTTCGAGTTTAATTTGGAGTGTTTAGACACCACTTATACCCATTTTGTCCCGAAACAGGCTAACACCGAGAAAACATTGATTCAAAGCAGTAAACAGCTTTGTTACTCTTTCTGGGTCAGAATGTGTGACAATCTAATGAATATTACTAATTGTAAGAGTTTGGGATGAGTTTGGGATGAGTTTGGAGTGTTTAGACAACACTTAAACCCGTTTTATCCTAAAACAGGCTTAAACCAAGAAAAGAGGCTAAACCCAAGAGAAAACATTGATTCGAAGCAGTAAACAGCTATGTTATTCTTTATAGGGTCAAAAAATGTAACAATCCAATGCATTTGACTTATTGTAAGAGTTCGAGTTTAATTTGGAGTGTTTAGACACCAATTATACCCATTTTGTCCCGAAACAGGCTAACACCGAGAAAACATTGATTCAAAGCAGTAAACGGCTTTGTTACTCTTTCTAGGGTCAGAATGTGTGATAATCTAATGAATTTTACTAATTGTAAGAGTTTGGAATGAGTTTGGAGTGTTTAGACAACACTTAAACCTGTTTTATCCCAAAACAGGCTTAAACCAAGAAAACAGGCTACAACCGAGAGAAAACATTGATTCGAAGCAGTAAACAGCTATGTTACTCTTTCTAGGGTCAAAATATGTAACAATCCAATGCATTTGACTCATTGTAAGATTCAGGTTGAATTTGGAGTGTTTAGACACCAATTATACCCATTTTATCCCGAAAAAGGCTAAAACCAAGAAAACATTGATTTGAAGCAGTAAACAGCAATGTTACTGTTTATAGGGTGAGAATGTGTGACAATCCAATGCATTTGAGTAATTATAAGAGTTCGAGATGAATTTGGAGTGTTTAGACAACACGTATACCCATTTTGTCCTGAAAGAGGCTAATACCAAGAAAACATTGATTCAAAGCAGTAAACAGCTTTGTTACTCTTTCTAGGGTCAGAATGTGTGACAATCTAATGAATTTTACTAATTTTAAGAGTTCGGGATGAATTTGGAGCGTTTAGACAACACTTAAACCCGTTTTATCCCGAAACAGGCTTAAACCAAGAAAACAGGCTAAAACCGAGAGAAAACATTGATTCGAAGCAGTAAACAGATATGTTACTCTTTTTAGGGTCAAAATATGTAACAATCCAATGCATTTGACTTATGATAAGTGTTTAGACAACACTTAAACCCGTTTTATCCTGAAATAGGCTAAAACCGAGAAAACAATGATTCGAAGCAGTAAACAGCTTTGTTACTGTTTATAAGGTCAAAATGTGTGAAAATCCAATCCATTTGACTAATTGTAAGAGTTCGGAATAAATTTGGAGTGTTTAGACAACACTTAAACCCGTTTTATCCCAACACAGGCTTAAACCAAGCAAAGAGGCTAAAACCGAGAGAAAACATTGATTCGAAGCAATAAAAAGCTTTGTTACTGTTTATAGGGTCAGAATGTGTGACAATCCAATGCATTTTACTAATTGTATGAGTTCGGAATAAATTTGGAGTGTTTAGACAACACTTAAACCCGTTTTATCCCAAAACAGACTTAAACCAAGAAAAGAGGCTAAACCCGAGAGAAAACATTGATTCGAAAAAGTAAACAGCTATGTTACTCTTTATAGGGTCAAAAAATGTAACAATCCAATGCATTTGACTAATTATAAGGGTTCGAGTTTAATTTGGAGTGTTTAGACACAACTTATACCCATTTTGTCCCGAAACAGGCTAACACCGAGAAAACATTGATTCATAGCAGTAAACAGCTTTGTTACTCTTTCTAGGGTCAGAATGTGGGACAATCTAATGAATTTTACTAATTGTAAGAGTTTGGGATGAGTTTGGAGTGTTTAGACAACACTTAAACCCGTTTTATCCTAAAACAGGCTTAAACCGAGAAAACAGGCTAAAACCGAGAGAAAACATTGATTCGAAGCAGTAAACAGCTATGTTACTCTTTCTAGGGTCAAAATATGTAGCAATCCAATGCATTTGACTCAGTGTAAGAGTTCAGGTTGAATTTGGAGTGTTTAGACACCAATTATACCCATTTTGTCCCGAAAAAGGCTAAAACCAAGAAAACATTGATTTGAAGCAGTAAACAGCTTTGTTACTATTTCGAGGGTTAGAATGTTAGACAGTCAAATGCATTTTACTAATATTAGGAGTTTGAGATGAATTTGGAATGTTTAGACAACACTTAAACCCGTTTTATCCAAAAACAGGCTTAAATCTAGAAAATAGGCTAAAACCGAGAAAACAATGATTCGTAGCAGTAAACAGCTATGTTAGTGTTTATAGGGTCAGAATGTGTGACAATCCAATGCATTTGAGTAATTATAAGATTTCCTGTAAAATTTGGAGTGTTTAGACAACACTTAAACCCGTTTTATCCTGAAATAGGCTAAAACCGAGAAAACAATGATTTGAAGCAGTGAACAGCTTTGTTACTGTTTCTAGGATCAGAATGTGTGACAATCCAATGTATTTGACAAATTGTAAGAGTTTGGAATAATTTTGGAGTGTTTAGACAACACTTAAACCCGTTTTATCCCAAAAATGGCTTAAACCAAGAAAAGAGGCTAAAACCGAGAGAAAACATTGATTCGAAGCAATAAAAAGCTTTGTTACTGTTTATAGGGTCAGAATGTGTGACAATCCAATGCATTTGAATAATTGTATGAGTTCAGAATAAATTTGGAGTGTTTAGACAACACTTAAACCCGTTTTATCCCAAAACAGGCTTAAACCAAGAAAAGAGGCTAAACCCGAGAGAAAACATTGATTCGAAGCAGTAAACAGCTATGTTATTCTTTATAGGGTCAAAATATGTAACAATCCAATGCATTTGACTAATTATAAGAGTTCAAGTTTAATTTGGAGTGTTTAGACACCACTTATACCCATTTTGTCCCGAAACAGGCTAACACCAAGAAAACATTGATTCAAAGCAGTAACAAGCTTTGTTATTATTTCTAGGGTTAGAATGTGTGACAGTCAAATGCATTTTACTAATAGTAAGAGTTCAAGATGAATTTGGAGTGTTTAGACAACACTTAAACACGTTTTATCCCAAAACAGGCTTAAACCAAGAAAACAGGCTAAAATCGAGAGAAAACATTGATTCGAAGCAGTAAACAGCTATGTTAATCTTTATAGGGTCAAAATATGAAGCAATCCAATGCATTTGACTAATTATAAGAGTTCGAGTTTAATTTGGAGTGTTTAGACACCACTTATACCCATTTTGTCCCGAAACAGGCTAACACCGAGAAAACATAGATTCAAAGCAGTAAACAGCTTTGTTACTCTTTCTAGGGTCAGAATGTGTGACAGTCAAATGCATTTTACTAATAGTAAGAGTTCGAGATGAATTTGGAGTGTTAGGCAACACTTAAACCCGTTTTGTCCCAAAACAGGCTTAAACCAAGAAAACAGGTTAAACCGAGAGAAAACATTGATTCGAAGCAGTAAATAGCTATGTTACTCTTTATACGGTAAAAATATGTAACAATCCAATGCATTTGACTAATTATAAGAGTTCGAGATTAATTTGGAGTGTTTAGACACCACTTATACCCATTTTCTCCCGAAACAGGCTAACACCAAGAATACATTGATTCAAAGCAGTAAACTGCTTTGTTACTCTCTCTAGGGTCAGAATGTGTGATAGTCAAATGCATTTTACTAATAGTAAGAGTTCGAGATGAATTTGGAGTGTGTAGACAACACTTAAACCCGTTTAATCCCAAAACAGGCTTAAACCAAGAAAACTGGTTATAACCGAGAGAAAACATTGATTCGAAGCAGGAAATAGCTATGTTACTCTTTATACGGTCAAAATATGTAACAATCCAATGCTTCTGACTAATTATAAGAGTTCGAGTTTAATTTGGAGTGTTTAGACACCACTTATACCCATTTTCTCCCGAAACAGGCTAACACCAAGAATACATTGATTCAAAGCAGTAAACTGCTTTGTTACTCTCTCTAGGGTCAGAATGTGTGACAGTCAAATGCATTTTACTAATAGTAAGAGTTCGAGATGAATTTGGAGTGTTTAGACAACACTTAAACACGTTTTATCCCAAAACAGGCTTAAACCAAGAAAACAGGCTAAAATCGAGGGAAAACATTGATTCGAAGCAGTAAACAGCTACGTTACTCTTTAAACGGTCAAAATATGTAACAATCCAATGCATTTGACTAATTATCAGAGTTTGAGTTTAATTTGGGGTGTTTAGACACCACTTATACCCATTTTGTCCCGAAACAGGCTAAGAACGAGAAAACATAGATTCAAAGCAGTAAACAGCTTTGTTACTCTTTATAGGGTCAGAATGTGTGACAGTCAAATGCATTTTACTAATAGTAAGACTTCGAGATGAATTTGGAGTGTTTAGACAACACTTAAACCCGTTTTATCC